>NC_047112.1:104005196-104305196 GCF_902500255.1 Thalassophryne amazonica | reverse complement strand
GAGTTCTTTACTGAGCCTCAACTAAACTAACAGTATTTTTTTTTAATTATTTTATATTGGGGCTTACACTGTGCACTTTCTTGATTGAATTGGATTTCCTATTCTGAAACAAAATCAGAAAAACAAAACTGTTTTTAATCAATTTTATCTGTGTTGTTAATGAGTCTAATCAGAATTTTTCTTTTTCGCAGTGTTCTAAATAACAAGTCAAACGTAGAAATCCAATGTCTATAGTAGGAAAGGAATCAAGAATACAGTCTAATTTGCTGTTTTTGAATGTCTAAAGATGATGAAATATTGACATTCAAAGTCCATAGATGTTATGATTTAAGGGAGTGGATATTCTTCCATGACCTGGGGCCTCATGTACAAAGACTTGCCTGGATTTCCTACCGAAACATGGTGTACGCCAGTGTTGCCAGATAGGAAATATGCATCTATCGTACCAAAACCTCAAAATTATTGTATTTTGGGAGAAGTTATCGTACACAAACAAAACGCATACAACGTAGCTATTTTAGCGTTTTTTATTTTATTTCCAGTGGTGACGGAGGTGGGCTAAGCAACGTATGTGCGCATGTGCAGCCAAAACAGTCTACATTACAGGTCAGTTGTCTCAGGCCCAGGGAGGGAGGGGCAGGGCCGAGAATTGGGAACTCATTACTTTGTATGGAGAGGGGGTGGGCTTTCAAATGACTTTGTCCCTGGGCTGGCCAAAGCGAGCAGCAGCCTTGTGTGTGGTGTGTCTTTGATGCCGCCTGAGTGCAACGCCTGCGAAATGATTCTTGGGTGTCAGAGAGATATGCGTGTTTGGGCAACCAACTGAAATTATCGTACATTTTGGATTTTTTCCCATTATTGATCGTACATCGTACAGAGGGCAAAACTATCATACAAATATGATAATTATCGTACATCTGGCAACACTGGTGTACGCCAAAACCCAGAAACTGGCGGAAGCATAAAAATATAGATGTATCAAAGTGTGCATACGCATGGATCCAAGCATGTTCTGTTTGTACATCCCAATCAGTGTGGCATTGAGCACACATGCACATACACCAAGCCCCTCCCTTTCAACGCACCTATTTAAATATGCAGATTTATTTGTTAAACCCTAGAGTCCCCAAATTTGGGGACTTGCCCTGTTTTGGAACATTTGAACACTCATAACTAACCAATGCTGACACCAACATACACGTATTATACATCAAAATGTCAAGCGAAGTCCCCTCTACAAAAGTATCCACTTCAATCACATATCAACTAACCACAGCTGAAACGCCAAGCAAATAAAGACATAAATCGGAATTCATTTTTTGGGAAAAAAACCAAATTTACTCCTACCAAGTATTATTTACTTTTGTTTTGCATCCACAACATCCCGTAGGAACTGTCTTTTAGCTGATCGAAACTTTTGCTTTTTTGACCTTGTACAAGCTGAGAAATAAATCGTAATGTATGGGTATGTGATTTTGGTGAAATAGGCTCAAGGGCTTAAGGGGTTAAATAGTTTGGTTGTGTTATTTGCTAGTACCATAAGTGTGGAGTGTAGTGTGTTTGACTTCCGCCATGTTCTACCACGCAGCTCGCTGCAATGTAAAGCGAAACTGAAATGAGTGCATCTGTGCATCTAAATGCTGAGGCCAGAGCAGCGCACACAAAAACATATTAGGTGCGTGGTGGCTGACAGTGTGTGACATTAACAACATTACACAGGGTGACAATTGGGTTGCTTTTTAAGAAGCTCTCTAGTTCCACCATCAAGAAAAAGAAAACACATCAATAAAATAACAAAAAACATATTTGAATGCACACATGCCCAAATGTTCCAGCACTGGTTTTCGTTCGGAACAATTACACAAATAATCTATTTTACCACCAAGCAGCTATCCATCGCGCACCATGCCAGACTCTAGCATGATGCGCATTTACGCATCACATATGAGTTAAACATTGATGGAATGAAAATGCTTGCTATTAACAAATTCATCATGTGATTGTGCATTTATAGCAATATGTGTGCAGTTAATAGCTCTGATCGCATTAGGGAAACCGGCTCTCAATGCAAATTGCGCTTTAATGTTGGAATGTGATGTACTTGGATGACATTGTGGTGATTGGGTTCCATACAGGTGGCATGGCTCGGCTCAAGGCTGACTGGCACACGCCTGACAGATCAGCCAGCTCACCCTGGAATGCCCCTGTTTCCAGGAAACCCAGCGTGGTCAGCACCTCTGTGCACAGACAACCCCTGGCTCCTCGCTGTATTGTGCTTTGGGTCGGCCGCGTTTTGCACCCAACTCCAGCAACACTGGCCTTGGTAATTAAAATCGGCTTATGAGCCAGTTATCGTCATTTGCAAGTAAATACTTGCATTCCCTCTATAAACATCCAAGTCGGATTGCACCATTTGCGATGTCCTCTGACACGAACACAGCCATTGTTAATGCCATTTTACTCACTTTGTGCATGCTTTTATGTCCACCCATATAATTGCAGTAACGTGGGTGTGTTAATTGTTCATAAATGTGTCTCTGGTGTGCACATCATTCTGATGACTTCTTGTTTTCACACTGTTAACAGTGTCCCAACATCACCTCCACATGTCGGCAGTGGAACAATAGCTATGGAAACGTTCGCGTTTGTATAGCAAACGTTTCAGCAAATGCTGAAAGCAGCTGACTGCTGATCTCTCTGTCGTTTGCGGTGGAGATATGATGAAAATGAGAAATATATTTCTTATTTCTTTAATTATTTGGTTGAAATTGCAAAATAAAACAAAAGTATGACACTATAAGCTTGAAAAACAATTGAATTGGTCCATTTTTCCAGCAACATTTCAGTTAATTTTTTGGGAAAATCCGTGCCGGGCGGGGGAAATTTGCACTTATGGGTGGTACCGCCTGGCGCCGCCCACCGTAGCTAGAATCCTGATAAAGTGGATCCAGATCACCTCCAAAATTGAGGGGAGTCTTCCATGGCCTAGTATGTATCTGTGTTGAAAATTTAGTCAAAATCTGTGCAGTAGTTTTGACGCAATCCTGCTTAGAGTAATCCTTCAAAGCCGATATAAAGTGAAACTTGATCCAGAATCCGTATCCAGATCAACTCCAAAATTTAATGGGTTCTTCCATGGGTTAATATCCATCTGTGGTGAAAATGTCGTCAAAATCCATGCAGTAGTTTTGACGTAATCCTGCTAAAAGTCAGACAGACAGACAAATAAATTAATGCTGGTGATTTTATTACGCCCTTGGCAGACGTAATATTTCTCCAAAGGAAGAGGAGGGAACCAGTCAGTGCTATAAATATCTTGTCTGTGTGAGCCAATCAAAAGCACTCTATGCAAAGTGCTCTCAGCCAATGTAATGGAAGAACTCTGTGCTGGTTGTAATAATTGGGACCAGCCAGGTGAAGCAATCTATGTTGTGTGGCATAAAAGTGGTGGCGCTGACGCAAAGACAGGAGGCAGAGCTGAAAGTGCTGCATTTTTTCATGTGTGTGAATAATGCTTTTTAGACCGATTTTTGACGCATGTGACGTATTCAGTGTGAAAGGCCCATGAGAGGATGGACAGGATTGAACACAGAGGGCCAGCACAGGTAGGACAGTTTGGAAACAAAGTCAGAGAGGTGAAACTGAGATGGTTTGGACTCATAGAGAGTGTGGAGTCCCATAGTGTACATATAAGGAGAAGGATGCTGAGGATAGAGTTGCCAATCAGAAGGAGATGAGGTTACGGATGTGGTTAGGGAGGACATGCAGGTGGTTGATGTGACAGAAGAAGATGCACAGGATGGGTTAGATGGAAATAGATGATCTGCTGTGATGACCCCAAACTGAAGCAGCCAAAAGAAGAAGGTGTATATGTGTTATCAGGCATGCAAGTGAACTTTTTTTTATTACTACACTGAGTTCCCAAAGATCATTAACACCTTGACTGTAATAAGAGAATTCACTCTGATTTACAGTCGTCATGATGACAGTTGGATGTATTGAAATGATTCACGTTCTGCTGTATACCCCAAGAAATTCAGGACAGGCTATAAAGCTGTCACACATAGGCTGAGTTTCAGGTTTTAGGACACCTGATTGAAGGGGCTCGCTGTGATTACCTCCGATAAAGTGAATCCTGAATAGCTGTGGGACCTTAAGATGTGTTTTTTTTTATTTTTATTTTATTTTCTTCTGCTTCTTGTGGCCACTTCAGTACTGTCTTGTCATCGTGTGAGCCAGAGCTGCAAGAGCTGATGAGACAGATTGACATTATGCTCAGTAATCAGAGGAAGGAGTGGGAGGCTGAAATTCAGGCCATGGAGTTCCGGCTGAAAAGTACACAAGAGGAGCTACAAACATCAAGAAGTCTAATTGAACGGAGAGACTTTCAGGTTTGACTGATTAATAGCTGATTTTTCCCACTAGCAGTGATAGGTATTAACATTAAATGTCAGAATTACTTTATTAATTACTCATAACTGATGTGCAGCAGATTAATCATATAATAAACCATACTGTAATTGTAATGAATAAACTAAGACAATAAGCAGTTACTTTTATATAACATGGAGAATTTACAATCCCAAATCAGAAAAAGTTGGGATGATATGGAAAATGAAAATAACCCTCACAGTGATTTTGACATTTAGTTTGACTTGTTTCATTGCAGACAGTATGAATCAAAAATTTTTCATGTCTTGTGTGGTCAGCTTAATTTCATTTGTTAATATTCATCCATTCCTGCATTTCATGCCTCTAACACATTACAACAAAAGTTGGGCCAGAGGCAATTTAGAGGATTAAATTAGAGGTTTAAAAAATTATTTCAAACAGGTGATGTCAACAGGTGATTGTAATCATGATTTGGTCCGAATGTTGTATCCATAGTGCAGAAGATAACAGAATATTTACAGAGGAATCCTTCAAATGGTGATACAAGTACCAAATTTGGCAAAAGTACACCTTAGATATTACTCTTTTGAAAAAACCGACGGGCCACTTCAATTTTCAACAGGCGGCCACGTAGGGGTCATTTGAAGAATTACATAGGGTTCAAAATCTAAAAATGCTCCAGTCATATTGAATGTTATACCACATTATTTGTCTGATTGTAAAGATTCCAAAAAGGCATAGTTTGGACTATCTGTGACTGAATTCCATAGAGTTATGGGGTAAAAACAAGAAGAATGGTGACAAAGTTCAGTTTCAGTTTGTACAGGGGTCAAAAGTTAGAGTTGCTCTAATTTTGTTCAAAGGTGATGCAAATTATTGGTTAAGTTAATATGGTTTCAAAAAGGAATAGTTTGCACCATGTATCATGCTTAGTTATCATGTTATGGTATAGTTTTTGATATGATTAGAGCATTTTTATATTTTAACCCCTGTGTAATTCTTCAATTGACCCCTACGTGGCCGCCTATTGAAAATTCAAGTGGCCTGTTTTTTTTTTTCTTTCTTTTTTCAAAAGAGTAATATCAAAAGAGAATTTGTGCTGGATTTGGTGCTTGTATCACCATGTGAAGCATTGTTTCAGTTATTTGTTACGCTACCACAGCGCAGCAAATAACTGGGAGGTGATGGTCTCGTGGTTAAGGTGTTGGGCTTGAGTCCAGAAGATCATGGGTTCAAATCCACGCCTGATGGAAAATCACTAAGGGCCCTTGGGCAAGGCCTTTAATCCCCTATTGCTCCCGGTGCCTTGTATGGCAGCACCCTGACATCGGGGTGATTGTGAGGCATAATTGTAGCGCTTTGAGCGTCTGATGCAGATGGAAAAGTGCTATATAAATGCAGTCCACAAAAGGCTGAGTATGATGAGCAAAAATGGGCAGAGGATCTCCAGTATGTCAACAAATGCATGAGAAAATGATTGAAATGTTTAAATAGATAGATAGATACGTTATTAATTCTGAAGGAAATTATGCGGCAGTCTGTCGCTCCCATTCACACAAGTAAAACACACATCAAATCAATTTTATTTATATAGCGCCAAATCACAACAAACAGTTGCCCCAAGGCACTTTACATTGTAAGGCAAGGCCATACAATAATTACGGAAAAACCCCAATGGTCAAAACGACCCCCTGTGAGCAAGCACTTGGCGACAGTGGTAAGGAAAAACTCCCTTTTAACAGGAAGAAACCTCCAGCAGAACCAGGCTCAGGGAGGGGCAGTCCTCTGCTGGGACTGGTTGGGGCTGAGGGAGAGAACCAGGAAAAAGACATGCTGTGGAGGGGAGCAGAGATCAATCACTAATGATTAAATGCAGAGTGGTGCATACAGAGCAAAAAGAGAAAGAAACCCTCAGTGCATCATGGGAACCCCCCAGCAGTCTAAGTCTATAGCAGCATAACTAAGGGATGGTTCAGGGTCACCTGATCCAGCCCTAACTATGAGCTTTAGCAAAAAGGAAAGTTTTAAGCCTAATCTTAAAAGTAGAGAGGGTGTCTGTCTCCCTGATCCGAATTGGGAGCTGGTTCCAGAGGAGAGGAGCCTGAAAGCTGAAGGCTCTGCCTCCCATTCTACTCTTACAAACCCTAGGAACTACAAGTAAGCCTGCAGTCTGAGAGCGAAGCGCTCTATTGGGGTGATATGGTACTATGAGGTCCCTAAGATAAGATGGACCTGATTATTCAAAACCTTATAAGTAATAAGAAGAATTTTAAATTCTATTCTAGAATTAACAGGAAGCCAATGAAGAGAGGCCAATATGGGTGAGATATGCTCTCTCCTTCTAGTCCCTGTCAGTACTGTAGCTGCAGCATTTTGAATTAACTGAAGGCTTTTCAGGGAACTTTTAGGACAACCTGATAATAATGAATTACAATAGTCCAGCCTAGAGGAAATAAATGCATGAATTAGTTTTTCAGCATCACTCTGAGACCAGACCTTTCTAATTTTAGAGATATTGCGCAAATGCAAAAAAGCAGTCCTACATATTTGTTTAATATGCGCATTGAATGACATATCCTGATCAAAAATTACTCCAAGATTTCTCACAGTATTACTAGAGGTCAGGGTAATGCCATCCAGAGTAAGGATCTGGTTAGACACCATGTTTCTAAGATTTGTGGGGCCAAGTACAATAACTTCAGTTTTATCTGAGTTTAAAAGCAGGAAATTAGAGGTCATCCATGTCTTTATGTCTGTAAGACAATCCTGCAGTTTAGCTAATTGGTGTGTGTCCTCTGGCTTCATGGATAGATAAAGCTGGGTATCATCTGCGTAACAATGAAAATTTAAGCAATGCTTTCTAATAATGCTGCCTAAGGGAAGCATGCGTAAAGTGAATAAAATTGGTCCTAGCACAGAACCTTGTGGAACTCCATAATTAACCTTAGTCTGTGAAGAAGATTCCCCATTTACATGAACAAATTGTAATCTATTAGATAAATATGATTCAAACCACTGCAGTGCAGTGCCTTTAATACCTATGGCATGCTCTAATCTCTGTAATAAAATTTTATGGTCAACAGTATCAAAAGCTGCACTGAGGTCTAACAGAACAAGCACAGAGATGAGTCCACTGTCTGAGGCCATAATAAGATCATTTGTAACCTTCACTAATGCTGTTTCTGTACTATGATGAATTCTAAAACCTGACTGAAACTCTTCAAATAGACCATTCCTCTGCAGATGATCAGTTAGCTGTTTTACAACTACCCTTTCAAGAATTTTTGAGAGAAAAGGAAGGTTGGAGATTGGCCTATAATTAGCTAAGATAGCTGGGTCAAGTGATGGCTTTTTAAGTAATGGTTTAATTACTGCCACCTTAAAAGCCTGTGGTACATAGCCAACTAATAAAGAGAGATTGATCATATTTAAGATCGAAGCATTAATTAATAGTAGGGCTTCCTTGAGCAGCCTGGTAGGAATGGGGTCTAATAGACATGTTGATGGTTTGGAGGAAGTAACTAATGAAAATAACTCAGACAGAACAATCGGAGAGAAAGAGTCTAACCAAATACCGGCATCACTGAAAGCAGCCAAAGATAATGATATGTCTTTGGGATGCTTATGAGTAATTTTTTCTCTAATAGTTAAACTTTTGTTAGCAAAGAAAGTCATGAAGTCATTACAAGTTAAAGTTAAAGGAATACTCGGCTCAATAGAGCTCTGACTCTTTGTCAGCGTGGCTACAGTGCTGAAAAGAAACCTGGGGTTGTTCTTATTTTCTTCAATTAGTGATGAGTAGTAAGATGTCCTTGCTTTACGGAGGGCTTTTTATAGAGCAACAGACTCTTTTTCCAGGCTAAGTGAAGATCTTCTAAATTAGTGAGATGCCATTTCCTCTCCAACTTACGGGTTATCTGCTTTAAGCTGCAAGTTTGTGAGTTATACCACGGAGTCAAGCACTTCTGATTTAAGGCTCTCTTTTTCAGAGGAGCTACAGCATCCAAAGTTGTCTTCAATGAGGATGTAAAACTATTGACGAGATACTCTATCTTACTCACAGAGTTTAGGTAGCTACTCTGCACTGTGTTGGTATATGGCATTAGAGAACATAAAGAAGGAATCATATCCTTAAACCTAGTTACAGCGCTTTCTGAAAGACGTCTAGTGTAATGAAACTTATTCCCCACTGCTGGGTAGTCCATCAGAGTAAATGTAAATGTTATTAAGAAATGATCAGACAGAAGGGAGTTTTCAGGGAATACTGTTAAGTCTTCTATTTCCATACCATAAGTCAGAACAAGATCTAAGATATGATTAAAGTGGTGGGTGGACTCATTTACTTTTTGAGCAAAGCCAATTGAGTCTAATAATAGATTAAATGCAGTGTTGAGGCTGTCATTCTCAGCATCTGTGTGTATGTTAAAATCGCCCACTATAATTATCTTATCTGAGCTAAGCACTAAGTCAGACAAAAGGTCTGAAAATTCACAGAGAAACTCACAGTAACAATCAGGTGGATGATAGATAATAACAAATAAAACTGTTTTTTGGGACTTCCAATTTGGATGGACAAGACTAAGAGTCAAGCTTTCAAATGAATTAAAACTCTGTCTGGGTTTTGGATTAATTAATAAGATGGAATGGAAGATTGCTGCTAATCCTCCGCCTCGGCCCGTGCTACGAGCGTTCTGGCAGTTAGTGTGACTTGGGGGTGTTGACTCATTTAAACTAACATAATTATCCTGCTGTAACCAGGTTTCTGTAAAGCAGAATAAATCAATATGTTGATCAATTATTATATCATTTACTAACAGGGACTTAGAAGAGAGAGACCTAATGTTTAATAGACCACATTTAACTGTTTTAGTCTGTCGTGCAGTTGAAGGTGCTATATTATTTTTTCTTTTTGAATTTTTATGCTTAAATAGATTTTTAAACAAACATGTTAAAAACATGTTAAAAGTACATATAAAAAGTAGCAATAAATAATACAGCACTAATAAAGTCAAAGTAGAAGGAGTTTAAGGCACTGCACGGGTCATTTCCGGCTCGCTTCTCCTGCTCCTGGCTGAAGTGGCTGCATTATACAGCCTGATGGTGTGAGGGACAAAAGAATTAAAATAAAAATAAAAAAAATAGACAAAATAAAAAAACCATGGTCCTCAAAGAAAGATGCGAAGATATTTGCACATTTATCCTCTATAGTCCACAATATAAAATTGTTCAAGAAATGTGGCAGCGTGTCAAGAACCTTCATTCATCAATTGCCGATATAACCACGTGGGTAAGGGAAACATGGAACTACTACTTTGGGAAGCTTTTGTCAAACATCACAATATGGAGTTACAGTCATAAGTCCCACTTAAACTGTTAGTGTGCAAAAAAAGAAGCCTGATGTTAACCTTGTCCAGAATGTGGCATTGACTTCTCTGGGGTTGGAGGCACCTGGGAAGGATCCATCACACAGTGGAAGCATGAATTTTGGTCAAACAAATCAGTATTCCAGAACTCTTTTGAAAGAAATGGACCCTGTGTCCTCCGGACCAAAGGCAAAAAGGGTCATCCAGATTGTTACCAGCAACAAGTCCAAAAGCCAAGGTCTGTCATGGTATTGGGTTGTGTGTATGTACGTGGCATAAGTAATTGCACTTCAGTGATGGCAGCGTTATATTAATGCAGCAAAGCACATTGAGATTTTAGAATAACATATGCTGCCTTCAAGACGACATCTTTTCCAAAAACATCCATGTATTTTTTCAACAACATGGTGTAAAAGCATATTCTGCACATTTCAAAATCATAGCTGTGGAAGAAGAAGAAGAAGATGGTGATGATAGAGGTACTGAACTGACCTGCCTGCAGTCCTGACCTGTCCCCAATAGGGAATATGTGGAGAATTTTGAAGCATAAAATTCAGCGCCCACCCTGTGAACTTGTACACCTTAAGATGTTTTTACAGGAAGTATGGGACAAACTAACATCTGAAACACTTCATTACTTGTATTGTCAATGTTAAAATGTATTTTTATTTTTATTTTTTAACCTTTTTTAACCAGGTTACTCCCATTGAGATCGAGCTCTCTTTTACAAAGGAGACCTGGACTATTTTTAAAGTTTATAATTCACCTAACCTAACATTGTTGTGAGACGGAATGGCAACATTACAAAGCATCCCAACTTTTTTTGGCATGCTTTTCAGGCCTTAAATGCAGAAATTGTCACATATATTAATAAATTAAATTAACTTGACCACACAATGCATGAAATTAAAATCAATGAAATCAATGAAATGTAAGCGTCACTATTTTTTGAATTTCCCATAACATCAAAGCTTTTTCTGATTTGGGGTTGTAAAACCAGAATATAAAGAAACCACAGCAACACTCACTGGAGATGAAGCCCAATAATCATCTGGAACTGAGTTGCTCATTAAATCAGGAACAGAAGGTGTTGGTGTACAATCGGCTTCCCTTCAGTATTTTTCTTTTAAATTCTAGTTGTTTTTCAGTTCTTAATTACAGTGGGACCAAAAAGTATTCAGTCAGATTTTTAAATAATTTATTTGTAAATTATAGTGGAAAATAAATATTTGGTCAATAACAAAAATTCAACTCAGTACTTTGTAACATAATCTTTGTTGGCAATGACAGAGGTCAAACGTTTCCTGTAAGTCTTCACCAGGTTTGCACACACTGTAGTTGGTATTTTGGCCCATTCCTCTGTGCAGATCTCCTCTAGAGCAGTGATGTTTTGGGGCTGTTGCTGGGCAACATGGACTTTCAACTCCAGCCACAAATTTTCTATGGGGTTGAGGTCTGGAGACTGGCTCGGCCACTCCAGGACCTTGAAATGCTTTTTACGGAGCCACTCCTTCGTTGCCCGAGCGGTGTGTTTGGGATCATTGTCATGCTGGAAGACCCAGCCACGTTGCATCTTCAGTGCTCTCACTGAAGGAAGATGGTTTTGCCTTAAAATCTCACAATACATGGCTATGTTCATTCTTCCCTTAACACAGATCAGTCGTTCTGTCCCCTTTACAGAAAAACAGCTCCAAAGCATGATGTTTCCACCCCCATGCTTCACAGTAGATGTGTTCTTGGAATGCAACTCAGCATTCTTCTTCCTCCAAACATGATGAGTTTTTACTAAAAAGTTCTATTTTGGTTTCATCTGACCACATGATATTCTCCCAGTCCTCTTCTGGATCATCCATATGCTCTCTGGCAAACTTCAGATGGGTCTGCACATGTACTGTCTTAAGCAGGGGGACACGCCTGGCACTGCATTATTTGAGTCCCTCTCTGCGTAGTGTGTAGCCTTTGTTACTTTGGTCCCAGCTCTCTGCAGGTCATTCATCAGGTCTCTCCGTGTACTTCTGATTTTTGTTCACCATTCTCATGATCATTTTGACTCCACATGATAACATCTTGCATGGAGGCCCAGATCGAGGGAGATTATCAATGGTCTTGTATGTTTTCCATTTTCATACAATTGCTCCCACAGTTGGTTTATTCTCACCAACCTGCTTGACTATTGTAGACTCACTCTTCCCAGCCTGGTGCACATCTACAATTTTCTTCCTGGTGTCCTTCAACAGCTCTTTGGTCTTGGCCATGGTTGAGTTTGGAGTCTGACTGTTTGAGACTGTGGACAGGTGTCTTTTATACAGATAATGAGTTCAAACAGGTGCCATTAATACAGGTAACAGGTGGAGGACAGAAGAGCTTCTTAAAGAAGTTGTTACAGGTCTGTGAGAGTCAGAAATCTTGCTTGTTTGTTATTTGACCAAATACTTATTTTCCACAATAATTTACAAATAAATTCTTTAAAAATCCTACAATGCGATTTCCTGGATTTTTTTTTTCTCATTTTGTCTCTCATAGTTGAAGTGATGATGACAATTACAGACCTCTCTCATCTTTCTAAGTAGGAGAACTTCCACAATCAGGGACTGACTAAATACTTTTTGACCCCACTATAAAACCATCTTAAGCGTCCTGTCTCATAATGTCTAAGAAAGTAGTAATTCATTCTTTAATCATCATCAAAATTAAATTTATTCTTCCCCATACAAAACCCAATATTTTCACATCTTTTTAAAATTATTTTTATTATTGTTAGGAGGAAGTGGGAACACCAAACACTCCATGTGCATCAAAAATCTAGGGTGCCTAAAACCTTTGCACAGTATTGTGTGTTTTGCCTGCTGTCTGAAACTCGTGATTTCCCACGTTGTAGCTCAAGTTGCTTCACAAGCAATTGGATGACAGTCAGACAGTCCAACGAGAGAAAGAACAACAACTGCAGAAAGTCTCCAATGAGGTGGGTCACTGCAGTGTTTTGTACGTTTTTGTTTTTTGCATTAATCGCTCCTGTCACAATATTATTGTCAACATTATTTTAAGACCATTTTGTGCCACTGGTGATGCTGTAACAGGTCACAGCTACTCCACGATCCATACGAACCACCCCCCACAGATCAGTGCGCAGGTGAACTGCAGATTCTTTGCAAAGTTTACATAAGTGTGATTTTTGTGTCATAGTGACTTGTTTTTAAAGTTAGAACCGCATTTATTTCCATGCATTCGCAGGAAAAATCAGTCTGTGGAGAGGCAGCACATGTACATTGTGATCGCAGCCTGTAAATAACACCTTGTGAGGGTCTGTGGAGTGAAGCTTTTCCACTTTAATGTCATCAATAACTGCATTAATAAATCCGCTGGACGCCCTGTTGACAAATCAATGAAAACTGAATCCAAAAAGAATCGGCCTGATAAAAGCATTTTGATAAGTCATTTAAAACTGATAGACATGCACGCTTCCTCTCGTGTCGTCTGCGAGTAGCCAGTGTCTGCTGCTGCAGGGATCAACACACAGCGCTGTGTATTTTTAACAAATACACAAACATACTGCTTTAAATATACACTAAATCTCTTGTAGGTCATTGAGTGTGTGCACCTGTCACATTGTTTGATTGTGCGGACTCGCAGAACCAATGATGGCAGTTAAAAATCTCTTTATCTTCTGTTATGCAGTGCTCTCATAGGGTTCTCCTTGCTTATTCTGCTTCAGTCCGAAATGTTCCCACACTGGAGCTGTAGAGTTCGGCGTCCATGTACTCTTCAAAACTTTCTGCAGTCGGCTGGATTGGCTGTTTATTGCCGCACGCTGTTCACTCTCTCTGTGTCTCTGTGTGTGTGTGCGTGCGCAAGCACCTCACATACAGACAGAGCTGAGCTCACAGTCTCCGCCTCCTACAGACAGCAGGCTGAAAGGGACAGTCACTGAATTGTTGGTAACAACAAATGCACATATAAAAGGCGAATATACAACCCCTGGCAAAAATTATGGAATCACCGGCCTCAGAGGATGTTCATTCAGTTGTTTAATTTTGTAGAAAAAAAGCAGATCACAGACATGACACAAAACTAAAGTAATTTCAAATGGCAACTTTCTGGCTTTAAGAAACACTATAAGAAATCAAGAAAAAAGATTGTGGCAGTCAGTAACGGTTACTTTTTTAGACCAAGCAGAGGAAAAAAATATGGAATCACTCAATTCTGAGGAAAAAATTATGGAATCACCCTGTACATTTTCATCCCCAAAACTAACACCTGCATCAAATCAGATCTGCTCGTTAGTCTGCATCTAAAAAGGACTGATCACACCTTGGAGAGCTGTTGCACCAAGTGGACTGACATGAATCATGGCTCCAACACGAGAGATGTCAATTGAAACAAAGGAGAGGATTATCAAACTCTTAAAAGAGGGTAAATCATCACGCAATGTTGCAAAAGATGTTGGTTGTTCAGTCAGCTGTGTCTAAACTCTGGACCAAATACAAACAACATGGGAAGGTTGTTAAAGGCAAACATACTGGTAGACCAAGGAAGACATCAAAGCGTCAAGACAGAAAACTTAAAGCAATATGTCTCAAAAATCGAAAATGCACAACAAAACAAATGAGGAACGAATGGGAGGAAACTGGAGTCAACGTCTGTGACCGAACTGTAAGAAACCGCTTAAAGGAAATGGGATTTACATACAGAAAAGCTAAACGAAAGCCATCATTAACACCTAAATAGAAATAAACAAGGTTACAATGGGCTAAGGAAAAGCAATCGTGGACTGTGGATGACTGGATGAAAGTCATATTCAATGATGAATCTCGAATCTGCATTGGGCAAGGTGATGATGCTGGAACTTTTGTTTGGTGCCGTTCCAATGGGATTTATAAATATGACGAAGAGAACATGTACATTTCCACAGTCATTGATGATATGGGGCTGCATGTCAGGTAAAGGCACTGGGCTGTCATTACATCATCAATAAATGCACAAGTTTACGTTGATATTTTGGACAATTGAAAGGATGTTTGGGAAGATGATAATGCATCTTGCCATAGAGCAAAAACTGTGAAAACATTCCTTGCAAAAAGACACATAGGGTCAATGTCATGGCATAGGGTCAATATCAACGAGCAGATGTGATTTGATGCAGGTGTTAGTTTTGGGGATGAAAATTTACAGGGTGATTCCATAATTTTTTCCTCAGAATTGAGTGATTCCATATTTTTTTTCCTCTGCTTGGTCTAAAAAAGTAACAGTTACTGACTGCCACAATCTTTTTTCTTGATTTCTTATAGTGTTTCTTAAAGCCAGAAAGTTGCTATTTGAAATGACTTTAGTTTTGTGTCATGTCTGTGATCTGCTTTTTTTCTACAAAATTAAACAACTGAATGAACATCCTCCGAGGTTCCGGTGATTCCATAATTTTTGTCAGGGGTTGTATATTGAGGGGTAGCCAAATGAACCTGTTCATCTTTTATATATCGAACGATGCGTCGATATATTATCGTGACAGGCCTTGAATCAACATCACTTGCGCACATCCTGCATATGTAGCAGAATTCTCCCTGCCACATATAGGGAAATTTGACCCAGAATATATTGCCATGTCAGCATCTTTTTTTAAACACTTTTTTCGCAGATAACACACTTCCATAGCAGTGTCGTTTTTTGCTGCGCAGCATCTGGCTAATATGCTTTATTTTGTAATTATTTTTAGCGTTTGTTTACTATTACTGTCACATCCGTTATCTTCGTGTCTGTTGTCATGAAGGAATGTGAAAATCTATGGAATATGACAGTCCTACCAACAAAACATCTCGCTGTAAGTGGTAGAGAAGCTTGAATGTTCGACACTGGCTGGGTTGCTTGACTTGAGGACGTTTCGCTTCTAATCGCAGAAGCTTCCTCAGCTAAATTTCTTGCTCTGGTAGTCTGACTTCTGTCTTGACTCTTGTAGAGAAAAATAACAGAAGCCAGCAAAAGCTGGAGTTTTAAACCTAACCAGACCCCTCCTACCGAGAGGCAGACTGTGATTGGCTAGTGACTAACAATTGCTCTAATTAGCACCTGTTGTGCTCTAATTAGCACAATAGATGCTAATTAACCGTTTCCAGCCACAAATTGAAGTATTTTCAGATGTCATTTTCAAAAATCAGGTGCTTTATGTTGATTCATCTCCATCTGTGATGGTGAATTGAACTGAAATGAACAAGTCAGATTTACTCCATGTGTGAATGAAAGTCGTTCTGCATGAAGACTGCAGGGTTCAGCCAATCAGTGGCCAGCGTTAATGGACGGATTTAGACTTATAAGTAAATTACAAGAAACGTGTGCCAACAATCACATAACTTACCTACAACTTATGTCCAGCACGTGTGGGACGTACGAGTCATGTGCTGGCATGCATTGAAAACTTTCAGCATGCCCAAATTTTTTTGAGGAGCTCAGCATATTAAGACGTACATCAGTGAGTTTCAGCATGTTTCAATGTGCTCTTAACTTATAAAAATCTTACCCTTAATTTATTGGACTTATGCCAGCATTTTTAATATGATTGACATACGCTGGCTAAATTGTCAAGGTGTGACAGGACCTTTGGCCTCCAATCAGTTTTCACCCCCGCCCCAGTGAAAACACTTACTTTGTTCCAAGACAGCAAACGATCAGCATTGTATTTATGCTGTAGTCTGGCATCAAAAGAAGCAAGAAACCAAATCCACATTCAAGCAGAAATAATTTATTTTATTTTCAACATTAGAAAAAACGTTTTTTTACCATTCATTTTTATCATTACAGATCATAAGTCTGGATGTGGGACAAGCACAAAACGGCAATATTTGCATATAATGATACTGAAAAAAGGTGGAAAAGTCATAGACTACTAGAACAAATTTCTTAAAACACTTACATTGTAAAGATAACTATAAAAGTGTGAAATTTCCCCTTTTTTCTGTTTTTCATACAATATGATCAAAGGACATAAGTGCCCGTAGTCTAAGAATCACCCACAAATTACATCTGAGTATTCACATTTTGTGGATCACTATGTGTCCCGTCATCACAAATTAAAAACAAAACAAAAAAATTTTTAAACTTTCTTGGTTGCTCACAGTGTTCTACAATGCTAGTTTTACTAAAAATTGTACTCAGTTTGGGAACTGAATTTTTGTGTGTGTTCAAAAAAGTACACAATTGGGTGTCAAATGTTGGCAATGTGCGCCCGGCTTTATTCCATTTAAATGTAAATGTGTAATAGGTAGAGCTGTAATAAATCAGCTGTGATTAATTCACTAAATTCTTTTCAGAATCTGTTCATCTTTTTAGCCCTTTTTTTAAATAGTAAAAAAAAAAAACAATTTCTCTGAGTTCATCTCCTTAAATTTGACTTTTCTGGTTTCGATACTTTCTGCATCTTGTGGGCAAAACAAGACCTTTGAAGATGTTACTTTGGCTTTGTGAAATACCGGCCTTTTTTCCACAATTTTCTAACATTTATTGGATAAAACAGCCTTCTGTTGAGTCATTCTGATTAGGCATTGTTTTCCCACAGTTGGATGAATTAAAGAAGAGTTACCACAAACGTCAGCGCAAACAGTATAAGGAGACCAGTGTGGGAGCAAACAAGAAGGAGAAGGACTGTGCACAGACAGCACACCTCAAAGAAAAGATTCAGGTACAGTACATTTGTTCAGGGGCTGCTGTTATTTATTTTTTCCTACTTGTTTCAGTTGCTTAAGGTTTGCTCCCATCTGCTGGTTATGTAGAGTATGGTCATCTTTTTCTCTGCAGGAGTATCAGCAGCTTTCTGCAGAGTGGGAACAGCAGTGCATCCAGCACCAAAAACAAGTGATGGCACTGGAGGCCCAGAATAAGAACCTCCGGGATGAACTCACACACATGAGAGTAATGAGTTAAAGCACAGTTTAAACATTTGTTGTATTAAATCACACCATGTGTAATGTTCAGCGCTAGTGGAGACGGCAGTTCTTTTAATTCCGTTCACATATTTCTTCTGCCACCTGGCCCCCAGTCACAGTGGGCTTCCTGGCAAAAAGCGAGGGAGCACAGGCAGAACAGTTTAGAGGTACAGCAGCGGCTTTGCACTCAGCTGGAAAAGACTCAGAGTCAGCTCCATTCCCAGGAACTTGAACTGGAGCGCCTCCGACCCCTAGAGATGCACCTGGAACAGCAGGTGAGCATAATTACACAAACTGATGTGGGTAAAGAGGGCAAATGACTACAAAGCGCCTGATCAGACTGCTGTAATGTAAAAGGAAAAGTTATGTTTTATCAGCATGTTAAAATAACAACAAACATGGAAATTAAAAGAGGTCATCTGCAAAACCTGTCACTGATCCTGTTTATGAGAAAAATCTGATGGTGCCGCAATGTAGGAGGATGAAAACTAAGCACCATCACTGGACGACTTGCTGCTGTTCCCACAGGTGCTTGAAGAAGAAAAGGATGAGGTCTGCAGCTCGCTGAACTCTCAGGACGTGTTTGTGAAAAACAGTGTTCGTGAGCACCAAAGGCTTCAGAATGAGGCGGCCAAACTCATCCAAATACTGAAAGCGAAGGAGGAAATAATTTGGTGAGCAGATGACCATTTATGTATTCAGCCTGGTATGATGTGCTAACACAAAATATACGCAAGGGGGCACTCTATACTGTCTTCATGGCAACATCATCTTTGCATACAGCTCTCTGGAGGACTGTCTGGCTGCAACCGGCTGTACTGGAGTAGAAGCCCTCAGACGGGATCTGGAAAAGACCACCACTAAGTTTCACTGTGCCCAAGCACGTGAGCTCCATCTCAAGACTGAAGTAGCACATCTCAAAGAAAGGTGACTGTTGATCAGATCATTCAGTTAGGGCCACTTGTATTTGGACATTGGGCTAGAGTGGCACCAAATCCACAAGAAAATGTGCTGCGATAGCTAAAAAAAATAGCACATCAGTGCCCATTATGTGTGGACTGATTTATACTTTAAAAAAAAAATTAGAATGTCTGTTGTTTTGCATGTTTTCAGCTCTGTCCACATTCATGCCCTTTTGTTGTTTTTGTCACTTGTTCAGATTAGAAAAGGCCAACAGACAGAGAACAGACCATTTAAAGACCGAGCAAGAGCTGAAGAACATGAAGGAGGATTATGATGCCATTGTTGCCAAGACTATAAAGGTTAAATTTTGAAAAATAAACTTTGCTGTGAGGTCTTGCACAGTTATACAGACTTCGTTGTCATTTCTCCGATTTCATATGGCAGCTCCAAGAGACTATTCAAAGAGCCGAGCAGACTCACAGCAGTGAGGTGGAGGGAATGAGGGAAAAGGTGGCAAAGTTAACCAATGAGCTGCACCAGCGAGACCTGACCATCGCCACAATGAGCGGCTCCTCATCCACCATCAAGCAGCAGCTTCATGAGGAGGTGGTCCGAGCGGAGCAGAAAGCAACTGAGCTTAAAGTGAGTACAAACATGCATGTCTAATGCCACGTTCACACCGGGCGCGACGCGAGCGACTGCAGCCACAGGTTGCCATGTAATCCCTATGTAAGGATGCGTTTTGGTGCCAAACCGTGCAGCGCAACGCGATGGACGCGAGTGAAGCGATTTTGAGCGTTTTGCGTGTTTGTGGCGCGATATTGCGTCGCATCACGTCGCGTTGCCCTCCTCCCCAAGTTCAAAAATCTGAACTTTTTCGTCTCTTCGCGCCACGATGACCAATCAGGGACTGAATATGTAGTGACGTGGAGATGTCTGGAGTTTGACTGAAGATGTGAAGATGTCCTGTATCTGGTAGCAGCCTGTGAGCAGGACTTGTCTCTTTTGTCCTTTATTTCACAATCATGACAGAGTTTTTGGAGCGAGCAGCAGCCCCACAGCGGGGGAGAGAAGTTTATTTTTATTTTATGTGCGCGCACAAGCGATTCATCTGTGGAGGTTGTTTTACTTATTAACTACACAGATGTATAATAAAGCAAATGGTGACTGGTTTCTAAACACAATTATGTCAGAGTTTTTTTGGGGAAAGAGCGAGGAGCAGTGAGCAGTGGAGTTTCTTTCATTCTTTTCTTTTTTTTTTTTTTTACGTTCGCGCGCGAGCGAATCATCTGTGGAGAATATTTTATTAATTAACTACACAGATATATAATAAAACAAATGGTGACTGGTTTCTAAACACAATTATGACAGAGTTTTTGGAGCGTACAGCAGCCCTGCTTGCAGCTGCGGGGAGCGGAGTTTTTTTTTCCTTTTTTTTTTTTTTTTTTTACATGCATGCGTGAGAGAATATTTTATTAATTAACTACACAGATGTATAATAAAACAAATCTAAAAGCCAAAATGATGGTGTGAATGAGTAAGTGCACCCTTATATAATAACCAAGGTTGAGTAGGATTAATCTGAAAGAATACATGTGGATTACATGTATGTGTGTACATACATTTGGATTACTTGTAATCTGATTACTTTGGGTTTACATTTCAAAGTAATCCTACCCAACCTTGATTATAACACATATAAACCATCACTTTTACATCCAGTCTTCTTCATACAAGTCACGGGATGGATGCATGAACATTTCCAAGACACTGATTATTAAACTTTATTTACATCAGTTATGAAGAAATTCAAACAGTATGTAAATCTGTGTGGAGCAGATGCTTCTCAAAAACTAAGGGGCTGTGCTGACAAGTGAGAACAACAATTATCATGGAGGAGGAAACTATCTGTCGAGTCCAAAACCATTTTTTGTACCAGGCTGTAAACATGTCTGTTTTTTATTTTTGCTCTAAATTTGGACATTTTATCAATCCATGTACTCCTGTGGGAATGTGCTCTGTTTTGGAGCCAGCCTCAAGCAGTCAGTCAAGGAACTGCAACTTTTACTTCTTCTGGTAGGGTTTTCATCTGTGGCCATTGAAGCTTCCTGCTTGGTTCCAGTCAAAGCCTACTGTCGTGGATGAGTTCACCATGTCATGGTTTTCAACAGTTGCAGGGTCACTTCTTGCAGTCAAACCAGATTTAGTGCTGTTTCTCACAGAACATTATCTCCCCCAACCAACAGCAAGAAATCACCAAGCTTCAACAAATTTGTGTAGAGATGGTCTTCTGGTCAGGGGCGAGCTGATTTAAATTCTGCTGTTGATTCAGATCAAATCAATTTTATTTATATAGCGCCAAATCACAACAAACAGTGCCCCAAGGCGCTTTATATTGTAAGGCAAAAGCCATACAATAATTACAGAAAAACCCCAACGGTCAAAACGACCCCCTGTGAGCAAGCACTTGGCGACAGTGGGAAGGAAAAACTCCCTTTTAACAGGAAGAAACCTCCAGCAGAACCAGGCTCAGGGAGGGGCAGTCTTCTGCTGGGACTGATTGGGGCTGAAGGGAGAGAATCAGGAAAAAGACATGCTGTGGAGGGGAGCAGAGCTCAATCACTAATGATTAAATGCAGAGTGGTGCATACAGAGCAAAAAGAGAAAGAAACCCTCAGTGCATCATGGGAACCCCCCAGCAGTCTAAGTCTATAGCAGCATAACTAAGGGATGGTTCAGGGTCACCTGATCCAGCCCTAACTATAAGCTTTAGCAAAAAGGAACGTTTTAAGCCTAATCTTAAAAGTAGAGAGGGTATCTGTCTCCCTAATCCGAATTGGGAGCTGGTTCCACAGGAGAGGAGCCTGAAAGCTGAAGGCTGTGCCTCCCATTCTACTCTTACAAACCCTAGGAACTAAGCCAATGAAGAGAGGCCAATGAAGACAGGCCAATATGGGTGAAATATGCTCTCTCCTAGTCCCCATCAGTACTCTAGTTGCAGCATTTTGAATTAACTGAAGGCTTTTCAGGGAACTTTTAGGACAACCTGATAATAATGAATTACAATAGTCCAGCCTAGAGGAAATAAATGCATGAATTAGTTTTTCAGCATCATTCTGAGACAAGACCTTTTCTAATTTTAGAGATATTGCGCAAATGCAAAAAAAGCAGTCCTACATATTTGCTTAATATGCGCATTGAAGGACATATCCTGATCAAAAATGACTCCAAGATTTCTCACAGTATTACTAGAGGTCAGGGTAATGCCATCCAGAGTAAGGATCTGGTTAGACACCATGTTTCTAAGATTTGTGGGGCCAAGTACAATAACTTCAGTTTTATCTGAATTTAACAGCAGGAAGTTAGAGGTCATCCATGTCTTTATGTCTGAAAGACATTCCTGCAGTTTAACTAATTGGTGTGTGTCCTCTGGCTTCATGGATAGATAAAGCTGGGTATCATCTGCGTAACAATGAAAATTTAAGCAATGCTTTCTAATAATGCTGCCTAAGGGAAGCATGCGTAAAGTGAATAAAATCGGTCCTAGCACAGAACCTTGTGGAACTCCATAATTAACCTTAGTCTATGAAGAAGACTCCCCATTTACATGAACAAATTGTAGGTCTAACAGGACGAGCACAGAGATGAGTCCACTGTCTGAGACCATAAGAAGATCATTCGTAACCTTCACTAATGCTGTTTCTGTACTATGATGAATTCTGAAACCTGACTGAAACTCTTCAAATAGACCATTCCTCTGCAGACGATCAGTTAGCTGTTTTACAACTACCCTTTCAAGAATTTTTGAGAGAAAAGGAAGGTTGGAGATTGGCCTATAATTAGCTAAGATAGCTGGGTCAAGTGATGGCTTTTTAAGTAATGGTTTAATTACTGCCACCTTAAAAGCCTGTGGTATATAGCCAACTAATAAAGATAGATTGATCATATTTAAGATCGAAGCATTAATTAATGGTAGGGCTTCCTTGAGCAGCCTGGTAGGAATGGGGTCTAATAGACATGTTGATGGTTTGGAGGAAGTAACTAATGAAAATAACTCAGACAGAACATTCGGAGAGAAAGAGTCTAGCCAAATACCAGCATTACTGAAAGCAGCCAAAGATAACGATATGTCTTTGGGATGGTTATGAGTAATTTTTTCTGTAATAGTTAAAATTTTATTAGCAAAGAAAGTCATGAAGTCATTACTAGTTAAAGTTAAAGGAATACTTGGCTCAATAGAGCTCTGACTCTTTGTCAGCGTGGCTACAGTGCTGAAAAGAAACCTGGGGTTGTTCTTATTTTCTTCAATTAGTGATGAGTAGTAAGATGTCCTAGCTTTACGGAGGGCTTTTTTCCAAAGTTGTGCTCAATGAGGATGTAAAACTATTGATGAGATAATCTATCTCACTCACAGAGTTTAGGTAGCTACTCTGCACTGTGTTGGTGTATGGCATTGGAGAACATAAAGAAGGAATCATATCCTTAAACCTAGTTACAGCGCTTTCCAAAAGACTTCTGCTGTAATGAAACTTATTCCCCACTGCTGGGTAGTCCATTAAAGTAAATGTAAATGTTATTAAGAAATGATCAGACAGAAGGGGGTTTTCAGGGAATACTGTTAAGTCTTCAATTTCCATACCATAAGTCAGAACAAGATCTAAAGTATGGTTAAAGTGGTGGGTGGACTCATTTACATTTTGAGCGAAGCCAATTGAGTCTAATAATAGATTAAATGCAGTGTTGAGGCTCTCATTCTCAGCATCTATGTGGATGTTAAAATCGCCCACTATAATAATATTATCTGAGCTAAGCACTAAGTCAGACAAAAGGTCTGAAAATTCACAGAGAAACTCACAGTAACGACCAGGTGGACGATAGATAACAACAAATAAAACTGGTTTTTGGGACTTCCAATTGGATGGACAAGACTAAGAGTCAAGCTTTCAAATGAATTAAAGCTCTGTCTGGGTTTTTGATTAATTAATAAGCTGGAGTGGAAGATTTCTGCTAATCCTCCCCCTCGGCCCGTGCTACGAGCATTCTTACAGTTAGTGTGACTCGTGGGTGTTGACTCATTTAAACTAACATATTCATCCTGCTGTAACCAGGTTTCTGTAAGGCAGAATAAATCAATATGTTGATCAATTATTATATCATTTACTAACAGGGACTTAGAAGAGAGAGACATAATGTTTAATAAACCACATTTAAATGTTTTAGTCTGTGGTGCAGTTGAAGGTGCTATATTATTTTTTCTTTTTGAATTTTTATACTTAAATAGATTTTTACTGGTTGTTGGTGGTCTGGGAGCAGGCAACGTCTCTACGGGGATGAGGTATTGGGGGGATGGCAAGGGGAGAGAAGCTGCAGAGAGGTGTGTAAGACTACAACTCTGCTTCCTGGTCCCAACCCTGGACAGTCACAGTTTGGAGGGTTTAATAAAATTGGCCAGATTTCTAGAAATGAGAGCTGCTCCATCCAAAGTGGGATGGATGCCGTCTCTCCTAACAAGACCAGGTTTTCCCCAGAAGCTTTGCCAATTATCTATGAAGCCCACCTCATTTTTTGGACACCACTCAGACAGCCAGCAATTCAAGAAGAACATGCTGCTAAACATGTCACTCCCGGTCCAATTGGGGAGGGGCCCAGAGAAAACTACAGAGTCCGACATTGTTTTTGCAAAGTTACACACCGATTCAATGTTAATTTTAGTGACCTCCGATTGGCGTAACCGGGTGTCATTACTGCCGACGTGAATTACAATCTTACCAAATTTACGCTTAGTCTTAGCCAGCAGTTTCAAATTTCCTTCAATGTCGCCTGCTCTGGCCCCCGGAAGACAATTGACTATGGTTGCTGGTGTCGCTAACTTCACATTTCTCAAAACAGAGTCGCCAATAACCAGAGTTTGTTCCTCGGTGGGTGTGTCGTCAAGTGGGGAAAACCGGTTACAGATGTGAACGGGTTGGTGGTGTACAGGGGGCTTCTGTTTAGGACTACGCTTCCTCCTCACAGTCACCCAGCCGGCCTGCTTTCTCGGCTGCTTGGGATCTGCTGGGGGACAGCTAATTTAGAGGTGATTCAGCAGAGGGAGTTAAGGCACGTGAAGATTACACTGTGAAATAAATTATCTAATTATCTAGATCAATCTAACTATGCAGATTAAACAGCTAACAGATACAGCAAAGCACCGCTGTGCTCCGGAACAGGAAGTGATACAATACCGCAGTGAGAGCCAACCACCAGCAGAGGCAAGCCAGATATGATCTCTTCTCTTAAAACGTTGCCTCATGACATGACTGTTTGTATTCTTTTCCAGAATTTTTGAGTGACTTCCTTTGTCATTTACTGAGGTTGACCATTTGTACTTTGTTTGAAATAATTAGGTCCATAAGTATTTAAACAGGGGCACTATTTTTGTAATTGTGCCTGTGCACATGACCACAATGGAGTTGCAATGAAAGAATCAAGATGTGCTTGTAGAGTAGACTTTCAGCTTTAATTCAAGGGGTTTAACAACAGTGTTGTATTAAACATTTAGAAATGTTGAGAGAAATAATATTTTGTGAAAACAAAAAATTTGTTTTAAAAATTAAATATATTAGTTTTGTAGCCATGAACATTTCCAAGTTACTGAATGTGGTGTGGATTTCATTTAGATCAATCATTAAGAAATACAATGTAAATCTGTCTGATGTACAGTGCATCTGGAAAGTACACAGCACTTCACTTTTTTCCATATTTTGTTATGTTACAGCCTTATTCCAAAATTGATGAAATTCATGTTTTCCTCAAATTTCTACACACAATACCCGATAATGACAGTGAATTTTTTTTTTAGATTTTTGAAAATGTATTAGAAATTAAAAAAATAAAAAAATAAAAAAATAAAAACCTAAGAAATGTACATAAGTATTTACAGCCTTTGCCATGAAGCTCCAAATTGATCTCAGATGCATCCTGTTTCCACTGGTCAGCTTAACTGGAGTCCACCTGGGGTAAATTCAGTTGCTTGGACATGAT
This sequence comes from Thalassophryne amazonica, assembly GCF_902500255.1. Taxonomy (NCBI): domain Eukaryota; kingdom Metazoa; phylum Chordata; class Actinopteri; order Batrachoidiformes; family Batrachoididae; genus Thalassophryne; species Thalassophryne amazonica. Next base: position 104,279,608 of record NC_047112.1, on the reverse strand, counting down.
TTGGAAAGGCACACACTTGTCTACATATAAGATCCCACAGTTGACAGTGCATGTCAGAGCGCAAACCAAGCATGAAGTCAAAGGAATTGACTCTAGACCTCTGAGACAGGATTGTCTTGAAGCACAAATCTGGGGAAGGGTACAGAAACATTTCTGCTGCTTTGAATGTCCCAATGAGCACAGTGGCCTCTATCGTCTATAAATGAAAGAAGTTTGGATCCACCAGGACTCTTCCCGCTGCCCGTCTAAACTGAGTGTTCAGGGGAGAAGGTCCTTAGTCAGGGAGGTGACCAAGAACTTGATGGTTGCTCTCTCAGAGCTCCAGCATTCTTCTGTGGAGGGAGGAGAACCTTCCATAAGGACAACCATCTCTGCAGCAGTCCACCAATCAGGCCTGTATGGTAGAGTGGCCAGACGGAAGTCACTCCTTAGTAGAAGGCACATGGCAGCCTGCCTGGAGTTTGTCAAAAAGCACCTGAAGGACTCTCAGCCCATGTGAAACAAAATTCTCTGATCTTATGAGACAAAGATTGAACTCTTTGGTGTGAATACCAGGCATCATGTTTGGGGGAAACCAGGCACCATCCCTACAGTGAGGCATCATGGTGGCAGCATCATGCTGTGGGAATGTTTTTCAGTAGCAGGAAGTGGGAGCCTAGTCAGGTGGAGGGAAGGATGAATGCAGTAATGTACAGACACATCCTGGATTAAAACCTGCTCCAGAGCGCTCTGACCTCAGACTGGGGCGACGGTTCATCTTTCAGCAGGACAATGACCCTAAACACACAGCCAAGATATCAAAGGAGTGGCTTCAGGACAACTCTGTGAATGTCCTTGAGTGGTCCAGCCAGAACCCAGACCAGAATCCAATTGAACATCTCTGCTGAGATCTGAAAATGACTGTGCACTGACACTCCCCATCCAACATATCCAACCTGATGGAGCTTGAGAGATGCTGCAAAGAGGAATGGACAAAACTGCCCAAAGTTAGGTGCGCCAAGCTTGTGGCATCATATTCAAGAAGACTTGAGGCTGTAATTGCTGTCAAAGGTGCATCAACAAAGTATTGACCAAAGGGTGTGACTAGTTATGTACACATGATTTTTTTTTTTTTTTTTAATAAATAAAAAAAATTAAAATGATTTTCATGTTGTCATTATGGGGTGTTGTGAGTAGAATTATGAGGGAGAAAAAAAATGAATTTTTCTCCATTTTGGAATAAGGCTGGCACATAGCAAAATATGAAAAGTGAAGTGCTGTGAATACTTTCTTGATGCACTGTAGGCAGTTCTGAAATACTGGGCAACTGCAAGAAGGAGACATTTGAAGGAAGCCACCAAGACAGCACTGAAGGATTTATGTGCACTTGTTGCTGTGACTAGACAAACTGCACAGTGCACCTTTTGTCTGTTGCAGCACCATTTGGCTGAGTGGTACAGAGAAGGATTTTCTTGAAAAGATAATGTGAAATTTCACCTGCAGTTTGCCAGAAGGCACATGAGAAACTAGCTTAGATGTGATCTGTTTTCTTGTTTTAAAGTACTTCTCTGCTCCGTCACGACGCTGTGACCAGTGATGCAAAAGGCAGATGTTTGTGCACCATTCCCAGTTTCTTCAATCTTATCCACAGAAGTCTATAACTTCTTAAGAACTTTCTTGGTGGCCTCAAAAATTAGGTTCAAAACATATTCAGCGAATTGGAAATCTTCATGTGTCCATCTCTTGTCTGGTCAAAAAATAAAAATAAAATAGCTGAATGTCAAAGTGGTGATTTGTATTAAAAATAATCCTTACATTTATTTTGTCCAATTACTTATGGGCTCTGAATGTGGACGTACTAAGTATGCAAATGTCTGTCATTCCTAATTGGTTAATTTTGTAATAAACCCTTTGAATTAAGGGTGACAGTGTCCAAGAACAGAACTGTTTCATTTTTGGTGGTTTCGAGAGGTAAAAATATAGAACCGTCACTGTTCAAATATTTATGGATCTGACTATGTATCTCTGAAGGGCTTTCTACTTTTAGGTTTTATTGAATGTTGGCGTCTCAGGATACTGTCTGATTTTGTGAATTATTTTGCATCACGTCTCACCCACAGCATGAATCCATATTTGCTTTTCTTCTGTTTTTTTGTTAATAATGGGTTGAAAGAGCCTGCACTGTGCTGATGTAATGTTATAAATGGTAACTAAGTCTGGTTTCTCACATTCTCTGCATTTCTCAGGTGACTCGGGCACAGCTGGAGACTCTTCAAACAGAGAATCACAGTCTGAAGGATCTCCTGCAGAGACTCGTGACTCAGACACCCAAGGTTTGTCTGATTTAATCTAATTGCTGTATGGTCATTACACAGCTCAGACGCCGCCATGTAGCATTCTTTTCTTCATTTGGCTTGAGTGCTTATGTTTAAATCTGACTCACTTGTCTTTGGTTTAACTTGCTGAATCACTTTGCTCCACAGAGGGGCGATTCCTCGCTTGCATCGCTGAAGGAGAGTTATGCATCTTCTCTGAGCAGTCTGGAAGGTCAGAATCTACAGTTACAGCGGCAACTTTCTGAGGCACAAACCCAACTTGAGCTCTCCAATCGGACGTGGCAGGAGAAATATGAACAAGCTCTCAGTCGTGCCAAAACTGAGCAGTCACAGACTAATCAGGACAGGTACAAATCACATACTTTCATACGCTAATTGGCTAAAATCAAATCAATTTTATTTATATAGCGCCAAATCACAACAAACAGTTGCCCCAAGGCGCTTTATATTGTAATGCAAAAGCCATACAATAATTACAGAAAAACCCCAACGGTCAAAACGACCCCCTATGAGCAAGCACTTGGCGACAGTGGGAAGGGAAAAACTCCCTTTTAACAGGAAGAAACCTCCAGCAGAACCAGGCTCAGAGAGGAGCAGTCTTCTGCTGGGGCTGAGGGGAGAGAATCAGGAAAAAGACATGCTGTGGAAGAGAACATAGATCAATTACCAATGATTAAAAGCAGAGTGGTGCATACAGAACAAAAAGAAGTGAATAAAAAGAAACACTGGGTGCATCATGGGAACCCCCCAGCAGTCTAAGTCTATAGCAGCATAACTAAGGGATGGTTCAGGGTCACCTGATCCAGCCCTAACTATAAGCTTTTTCAAAAAGGAAAGTTTTAAGCTTAATCTTAAAAGTAGAGAGGGTGTCTGTCTCCCTGATCCGAATTGGGAGCTGGTTCCACAGGAGAGGTGCCTGAAAGCTGAAGGCTCTGCCTCCCATTCTACTCTTACAAACCCTAGGAACTACAAGTAAGCCTGCAGTCTGAGAGCGAAGCGCTCTATTGGGGTGATATGGTACTATGAGGTCCCTAAGATAAGATGGGACCTGATAATTCAAAACCTTATAAGTAAGAAGAAGAATTTTAAATTCTATTCTAGAATTAACAGGAAGCCAATGAAGAGAGGCCAATATGGGTGAAATATGCTCTCTTCTGCTAGTCCCCGTCAGTACTCTAGCTGCAGCATTTTGAATTAACTGAAGGCTTTTCAGGGAACTTTTATGACAACCTGATAATAATCAATTACAATAGTCCAGCCTAGAGGAAATAAATGCATGAATTAGCTTTTCAGCATCACTCTGAGACAAGACCTTTCTAATTTTAGAGATATTGCGCAAATGCAAAACAGCAGTGCTACATATTTGCTTAATATGCGCATTGAAGGACATATCCTGATCAAAAATTACTCCAAGATTTCTCACAGTATTACTGGAGGTCAGGGTAATGCCATCCAGAGTAAGGATCTGGTTAGACACCATGTTTCTAAGATTTGTGGGGCCAAGTACAATAACTTCAGTTTATCTGAGTTTAAAAGCAGGAAATTAGAGGTCATCCATGTCTTTATGTCTGAAAGACATTCCTGCAGTTTAACTAATTGGTGTGTGTCCTCTGGCTTCATGGATAGATAAAGCTGGGTATCATCTGCGTAACAATGAAAATTTAAGCAATACTTTCTAATAGTACTGCCTAAGGGAAGCATGTGTAAAGTGAATAAAATCGGTCCTAGCACAGAACCTTGTGGAACTCCATAATTATTAGTCTGTGAAGAAGACTCCCCATTTACATGAACAAATTGTACTCTATTAGATAAATATGATTCAAACCACTGCAGCGCAGTGCCTTTAATACCTATGGCATGCTCTAATCTCTGTAATAAAATTTTATGGTCAACAGTATCAAAAGCTGCACTGAGGTCTAACAGGACAAGCACAGAGATGAGTCCACTGTCTGAGGCCATAAGATCATTTGTAACCTTCACTAATGCTGTTTCTGTACTATGATGAATTCTGAAACCTGACTGAAACTCTTCAAATAGACCATTCCTCTGCAGATGATCAGTTAGCTGTTTTACAACTACCCTTTCAAGAATTTTTGAGAGAAAAGGAAGGTTGGAGATTGGCCTATAATTAGCTAAGATAGCTGGGTCAAGTGATGGCTTTTTAAGTAATGGTTTAATTACTGCCACCTTAAAAGCCTGTGGTACATAGCCAACTAATAAAGACAGATTGATCATATTTAAGATCGAAGCATTAATTAATGGTAGGGCTTCCTTGAGCAGCCTGGTAGGAATGGGGTCTAATAGACATGATGGTTTGGAGGAAGTAACTAATGAAAATAACTTAGACAGAACAATTGGAGAGAAAGAGTCTAACCAAGTCTAAAGTCTTAAGCTACCTTTTGCTATTGTCCGGCTCTTCCTAGTTTGCAGGTCAGAATACCAGGAAACAAAATGCAAACCTTTACTCCTCAACAATTTGAGTTCCCCTGCCGACAGCAATGTTTTCAAATCATTTTGAACATACTATCGAAAAGTTACCCTCCAAGGCCTGTATCTGGCACTGCAATGCATCCACAAAAAAAGAGAAGATGATGTGGAGTATGCGCATAACTGGTGTAAGGAGCTAATCAATTTAGCAGCGGAAACTAGAACTTTACAATGCGGCGTGCAGAGTAGTTATAGTCTTTTAATCTGACCTGTTGCACGGATTCATCATCACAGCCTGACAAAAACTGTTGTCCACATAAGATGCCCTAGTTTTGGATGACTAATGCCCCTTTCACACCGGGGCTGCTCCCAGTTGCTCCCTGTGGCGTCATGACAACACAGGAATTTCTGCGTCAGATGTGCGCAGCAGGGGGCAGAGAGGAGGTGAGAACGCAGCCTGCAGGTTCTCTGCACAGAGAAGTCAGAGTGCACAGTTTGGTTGCAGACAGACTGTGCACTCTGACTTCTCTTCTGCTTGTTGTGCTGAGCTGCAGGGCTGTGCTCTGAGTTCTGTTATAATTTATCTTTCCTCCCTTGACCGCAAGATGCACGCGCGCGCATGAACCGTCCTAAGCAAATGTGGAGATGTCTGGAGTTCTACTTGATGTTGACATGTCCTGGACTTATGTCCTTTAACTGTGATAAGAGAGTCTGAGGAGAGAAAGGAACTAACTGCCTGCAGACAATTTTTTTCTTTTCTTTCCTCCTTTGACCACGAGATGCGTGCGCGAACGAACGTCCATGAGTGGATTAGAGATGTCCGGACTTTTTACTGGATATTTCTGGCAATCATTCTCCATTTTTTTTCTTCAGCATGTAGTTTTTACTGCATTAAGTACATGGTATAAAAACAATCCTGCGTGATTTATACTGCGGGAACAGTGGAACACAGCAGTCATGCCGGGTAACGCCTCTTTGTCCCGAGTTACGCCTCTTTGCCCCGACTTGCGCTGGAACCACTTCCATTCTGCGTCCAGCACAGGACGCCAACAAAATTAAACAGGTTTAATTTTTCGGCGCCTGACTTGCTTCCTCCTTTGCGCCCCTCGCGCTGTTGTGGCGCCGAGCTGCATTGTCTCGGCACTGAGTTGCTTCCACGCAGTGTCGTCATAATGACGCACAGCGCAACTGGGAGCAACCGGGAGCACCCCCGGTGTGGAATGGGCTTAAGTCTGTAAATACTTTAATTCCTTGTCATGGACATTACTTGTGAATAAATGCAGGTTTTTAAAGATGTCCCTCTGTATTTGTCTGTACTGGGTGCTTTTCAGCCCGAGCCGGAGGATGCCACTGCCTTGTCCCACCACCAACAAGAAGAAACTATCACTTATTTTAAAAGATGAAAGTCTTTTCTTCAGTTATTTTATTCATGTCACAATGGTCCATATATTCACACCAGCCAGCGTTCACCACAGCCATCCGTCGTCTCTTCAGCACTCTGCTTGCGCCGAAAATAAATCCCATTAATGATTCATCCATTTTCATTACCCACTTCCTCCAACTAAAGGTCACGGGGGGCTGGAGCTTATCCCAGCAGTCTTCGGGCATGAGGCAGGTCGGACCCCGGACAGGATGCCAGTCTGTTGCAGGGCCACATATAGACAAACATTCACTCGCACACATTCTTATGGTCAATTTAAAGTCTCCAATTCACCTAACCTGCATGTCTTTTGATGTGGGGGGAAACCCACACAAACAGACATGCAAACTCCACACAGAAAGGGTGGGAAGCGATCCCACGACCTTCTTGCTGTGAGACATAAGTGTTAACCACTAAGTCACTGTGCCACCCCATTAATGATCCACTGAGACAAAAATAAATAAATAAAAATAAAGTATGTTAAAACACTGTTAACAACAGCAACAGGCCTTGTGAACAGCTATGACATCATTTCAGAAAAGCTACGTATTGCTTGTCCACCACGCAGGGGGTGGTGTTTTAAGATTTATCCACTCTGGGACCCATCTTTAAAAAGTATCTTTTGAGCCACCAAAACGGCATTTCCATGTGGATGAAACGGAAATGTGATACAAAACTTATGTGGATACGCCTCAACCCGTTTCCATGTGGACGATGGGGTGCCTCACAGTCTCACACCATCCCCATCAATACCACCACCAGATGTCACTATAGGGTAGTGTGATGTGTTCAATGCAGGATGTGTTGCTCCGTTATTGATTATTATGATTTTTAACAGCCCCCTCCAAATCATGATGGAGGCACAGGTTAGCTCATGCATTAAGGCACCATTGCAAGTGCTGTAGAAGGGGCTGGAAAGCACACGGTGAGGAGGCCATAGGGGTCATCTGGAAGGAGTTTACAGTCAAGTTGCTGCGTAAGGGCTATAACCTGCTGTGTATTAATAAGTGTAACAGATCTTTACAGATTAATGGAAAGTTTTTTAGAATTAAAGCCCAAAGCATTAATCTGCAGAGACAATAAATTGGCTACAAATATGAGCAACTTGATGTTGTTGGAAAACAATGGGGGGAGTTCATGTAAAAGAATTCTGTTTGAAAGTTAATCATTTCCCTCCAAAGTCATCGTTACTTGCAGTCACTGTGTCTTTCCTGATGGAATGTAACCTCTTGCTAACCAGTTAGTATTAGCATGGTTAGCTTGGCTCTGTTTATCCCAGTTTTTACTTGCTTTTACCTTAAACCGTGATTGAAACCCTACCTGGGGTCAGGAGGTCGTGCACACGTTGTTTACATCGGAATCAGGAAAGGCCGATATATAGGGAGATCAGTGCACATTCCAGGCATCATGTGCCCTGAGAGACCGAGGGGCAGCACAGACTTTTATTAGTGGGAGCTACCTGGGACTAAATTTTCACTTGGAGATAAATGTACTCAAATGACATTTAATTATTTGATTTGATTTTCATACTTTGTACTCTTTATGGTAAACGATGTGATATTCATAAATATTCATATTCACTTTTGACAGCACTGTGCATGAACAAAAGCTGAAGAGCCTGAAGCCTGATGTATCTTCATGTTTATTTGTCTAGTCCTGATGATGCCAGACATCAGCAACATGTGGAGGAGATGGAGGCCATGAAAGCTAGAATGCAGGAGAACACCACTCGCTATGAAGAGGAGATCCAGAGACTCTTCAAGCAGCTGCAGAACTTGTCTCATTCATCCAGAGAGCAGCTTAGTTCTCAGGTTAAAGATGGAACTCAGATCCAAGCCTCTTCGTCCTCCTCCTGCTCATCGGGCAATGCGAGGCAGACCCAGACAAATTTAGTACCTGCCATTTCCCACACTGAGTCTACTGCTGAAGACAAGAACCCAAGATCTGAACATTCTCTCGCCTTGATGACCACAGAAAAAGTCCCACAGATGGTGAGGCTTGTCACAAGCATCAGCTTGTAGTGTAACGTAGTGCATTGTTTTTTTTATTTCAACATTATTTATACAGGTAGTTTGATTGAGTCAGTGTCTCATTCTCAAAAGAGAGACTGGTTTCAGTTAGACATCCAATATAACAAACAACAATTAGTTACAGACAGACAGATGTATAATATACCATACAAAACAGTAAAGTCAAAGTACAGTAAAATGAAAAACATCATAACACAGTGTTATACAATGAATGACACTTAAGGCACCTTGACACTTGTATGAATTTGATCTCTGCACTGCCACGCAAAATTGCGTGCCAGTAAGTTAACGCGCCGTAAACTGTTGTGAACTGTGCACAGGTGCGTGCCAGTGCGCAAAGAAAATTTTGAAATGTTCAAAACTTCTGGCACGTGTTAATTTTGTGAACTAGTCGTGAACATTGCACAACCTATTTGAAAACACTGCGTGTCAACGTGTGTCATTGTGCGCAGGGCATCTGAACGATTATGAGGAGATGTTACATCGATAACAAACATAATTTAACACATACATTATCTAACTTATAAGAAGGAATGAAAATGCAACTGTTTTACCAATCCATTAGGGGATATATATATACAACCCCTGGCAAAAATTATGGAATCACCGGCCTCAGAGGATGTTCATTCAGTTGTTTAATTTTGTAGAAAAAAAGCAGATCACAGACATGACACAAACTAATGTCATTTCAAATGGCAACTTTCTGGCTTTAAGAAACAGTATACGAAATCAAGAAAAAAAGATTGTGGCAGTCAGTAACGGTTACTTTTTTAGACCAAGCAGAGGAAAAAAATATGGAATCACTCAATTCTGAGGAAAAAATTATGGAATTACCCTGTAAATTTTCATCCCCCAAATTAACACCTGCATCAAATCAGATCTGCTCATTGACATTGACCCTATGCCATGACATTGACCCTATGTGTCTTTTTGCAAGGAATGTTTTTGCAGTTTTTGCTCTATGGCAAGATGCATTATCATCTTGAAAAATGATTTCATCATCCCCAAACATCCTTTCAATTGTCCAAAATATCAACATAAACTTGTGCATTTATTGATGATGTAATGACAGCCATCTCCCCAGTGCCTTTACCTGACATGCAGCCCCATATTATCAATGACTGTGGAAATTTACATGTTCTCTTCAGGCAGTCATCTTTATAAATCTCATTGGAAAGGCACCAAACAAAAGTTCCAGCATCATCACCTTGCCCAATGCAGATTCGAGATTCATCACTGAATATGACTTTCATCCAGTCATCCACAGTCCACAATTGCTTTTCCTTAGCCCATTGTAACCTTGTTTTTTTCTGTTTAGGTGTTAATGATGCCTTTCGTTTAGCTTTTCTGTATGTAAATCCCATTTCCTTTAGGCGGTTTCTTGCAGTTCGGTCACAGACGTTGACTCCAGTTTCCTCCCATTCGTTCCTCATTTGTTTTGTTGTACATTTTTCGATTTTTGAGACATATTGCTTTAAGTTTTCTGTCTTGACGCTTTGATGTCTTCCTTGGTCTACCAGTATGTTTGCCTTTAACAACCTTCCCATGTTGTTTGTATTCAGAGTTTAGACACAGCTGACTGTGAACAACCAACATCTTTTGCAACATTGCGTGATGATTTACTCTCTTTTAAGAGTTTGATAATCCTCTCCTTTGTTTCAATTGACATCTCTCGTGTTGGAGCCATGATTCATGTTAGTCCACTTGGTGCAACAGCTCCCCAAGGTGTGTTCACTCCTTTTTAGATGCAGACTAACGAGCAGATCTGATATGATGCAGGTGTTAGTTTTGGGGATGAAAATTTACAGGGTGATTCCATAATTTTTTCCTCAGAAATGAGTGATTCCATATTTATTTCCTCTGCTTGGTCTAAAAAAGTAACCGTTACTGACTGCCACAATCTTTTTTTCTTGATTTCTTATAGTGTTTCTTAAAGCCAGAAAGTTGCCATTTGAAATGACTTTAGTTTTGTGTCATGTCTGTGATCTGCTTTTTTTCTACAAAATTAAACAACTGAATGAACATCCTCCGAGGCCGGTGATTCCATAATTTTTGCCAGGGGTTGTAACAGTCAGCAGGCAGGCCAGGGGTTGTGTGTGTGTGTGTGTGTGTGTATATATATATATATATATATATTTGTCTGTGATTCTGGGCAGGATGAGAGAATGGAGCAAATGTGTCATCAGCTCCGATATATAGCGTGGCATTGGCACAACAAATTGCGCAGCACTGCGTGGATCAAAATCGTGCAAGTGTAAAGGTGCTTTTACTTTGAGTTAATTAATAATCTTGTCAGACAAACACAGATGAGTTTCTAAATCGTAGTGGGACATTTTTAGTAAAGCTGCATTTGTCTTCCCTCTTCAGGAGCCTTTGTCAGTGTTGTCTGCAGATACAACAGTCTCTCGTTTTTTGGAGCAAGAAAGCTTGCGCTCAAAGGAGCTGCTCCACAGACTGGACATCCACATCCAGGGCATGAGAGAGGAAAACAGCAAGACTGTTGCAAAATACCTCCCTAGTGGCTCCAGACCTGAATCTAGACAGACTTCTGTGCAGGACGGTCAGTGATTGACTGAGATGGAATTAATATGAGGGAAAAAGTGCCATGAACACTGCAGCAGATTGTTTTTGTACAAGCTTGTATGTGGTGGTGACTGACATAAGATGGTATGTACGACACCAGTTTTTAAGCCTAAAGCTTGTTCATCTGTCCTCAGGTATGTTATACAGACATATCTGTAAGTATTTGGACAAGGACATGATTTTTGTCTCTGGACTCCACCACAATGGAGTATAAATGAAACAAGACTTTTTTTCTGAGTAGTTTAGACTGTTCCCATTAATTCAAAGGGTTTAATAAAAATATATGCCTTAACCACTTTTATACATAGTCCTCTCATTTTCAGGGGACATTATTAACTGGACAAAATACCAGGGTTGTTGTTTGTATAAATTATTACTTTTACAGCCCATTTTCTTCAGTCAGGGTGGATGGAATGCATGAGCTTCTCTAAGTCTGAATATGTCCTGGACTGTGCATAAATCATTAAGAAATACAAACGGGCAGAGTGGTGGTAAACCCATTAGTATGCTTGTTTCCAGAGCAGAAGGTGCCCAGTTCAAGGCCACCCCTGCCCTCTCTCCATGTAATGTGGATTTGCATCAAGAAGGGCATCCACTGTAAAAATTTGTGTTAAATCAACATATGTATATTACAGTATGGTAATGTTTGTAATTCCTAAATGATCCATGCAACATCTTTGTTAAACACCTTGAGTTAAAGGTAAAAAGTCTGTACTAGAGGTACAGCTATATAGAAGCAAAATTAGAAAAATGGTGTCACTGTCCAACTGCATATGGACTTGATTGTATGTCACATGTACAATAGCTGTTTACATTCTGAGCCTGTGGGAGATGAAGGTGAAGTTGTTATTGTTTTAATATAATACAAACTGTTAAGATGGCTTGCTGTAGTTTCCTACCTCTGAATCTACACTGAACACAAATATAAATGCACTTTTTTTCATGAGCTGAACTCAAAGATCTAAAACATTTTCTATATACACAAAAGACCTATTTCTCTCAAGAAACCTGTCTAAATCTGTGTTAGTGAGCACTTATAATCCATCCCACCTCACAGGTGTGGAAATCAAGATTCTGATTAGACGGCATGATTATTGCACAGGTGTGCCTTAGGCTGGTCACAATAAAAGGCCACTCTAAAATGTTCAGTTTAATCACACAGCACAATGCCACAGATGTCACAAGTTTTGAAGGAGCGTGCAATTGGTGTGCTGACTGCAGGAATGTCCACCAGAGCTGTTGCCTGTCAGATGAATGTTGATTTCTTTACCATAAGCCGTCTCCAAAGTTGTTTCAGAGAATTTGGCAGTACATCCAACCTGCCTTGCAACCACAGACCACATGTAACCACACCAGCTCAGGACCTCCACATCCAGCATGTTCACCTTCAAGATGTGACCAGCCACCCAGACAGCTGCTGAAACAATCACTTTGCAGAACCAAAGAATTTCTGCACAAACTGTCAGAAACCATCTCAGTTAAGCTCATCTGTATGCTCATTGTCCTCATTGAGGTCTCGACCTGATTGCATTTCCTAATTGTAACTGACTTGAATACGCAAATGCTCACATTGGATAGCGTCTGGCACATTGGAGAGGCGTTCTCTTCACGGATGAATCCCAGTTTTCACTGTTCAGGGCAGATGGCAGACAGCGTGTGTGGGTGAGCGGTTTGCTGATGGCGGTGGGGTTATGGTATGGACAGTGAACACAGGTGCATTTTACTGATGGCATTTTCAATGCACAGAGATACCGTGATCCTGAGACCCATGTTGTGCCATTCACCTACGATCATCACCTTATGTTGCAGCATGATAATACACAGCCCCATGTTGCAAACATCTGTACATAATTGCATGACCAGCATACTCACCGGACATGTTACCATTGAGCATGTTTTGGATGCTCTTAATCAGCCTATACAACAGCGTGTTCCAGTTCCTGCTAATATCCTGCAACTTCGCACAGCTATTGAAGAGGAGTGGACCAAAAATTCCACAGGCCAAAATCAATAACCTGATCAACTCTATGTGAAAGAGATGGGTTTCAGTGCATGATGTACTAAATGATGGTCACAGATACTGACTGGTTTTCTGAGTGGCCTTTTATTGTGGCCAGCCTAAGGCATACCTGTGCAATAATCATGCTATCTAATCAGCATTTTGATATGCCACACCTGTGAGGTGGGTTGATTATCTTGGCAAAGGAGAAGTGCTCATGAGCACAGATTTAGACAGATCTGTGAACAATATTTGAGAGAAATAGGTATTTTGTGTATATAGAAAATGTTTTAGATCTTTGAGTTCAGTTCATGAAAAATGTGAGCAAAAACAAAAGTGTTGCATTTATATTTTTGTTCAGTGTATATATACTTCTCTTTCAAGTGCTGAGTGGCATTGAAGAGTTATGATTTCAGCCAGGAGTGTTTTTGTTTATGAACAGTGCTAGGTTAAAGAACCAACCACATGTTGCTTTCTGACTTCAGGCCAATTGTCCAGATGGTGGCAGTATACAAACTTTAGTTGAATATCAGTTAGGCGTTAAGCCAATGATGCAGAACCCTTAGGCATCCTAAAATTGTATCGTTGTTCATTACTTTATCAACAGAATATCTCATCTGAAATGGTCAAACATTGTGATTCAAAAAATTCAAATAAAAATTCTAATAAAAAAAAATCTGTGAGATTCTGTTCCACCCCATAACTTCAATAAAGAAACTAATCAGTTACAAAGTTACAGACATCATTTTCCTATTTTGGAAATTGAATTGATTTCTTTGTAGGTGTACATTCAAGGGGTGCAACAAATCCAACCCAGTCTCACGCTTTTTTCGTGCCCCCTTCACAGACAGCATCCCATTTTCGTGACCGGAGTGGCTATACACCCAACCGTTGGTTCAATAAAGTAAATATGCGAGCATATACGCCCAACCACAACTGATCAATGAGCGGTTTCAACGCGGGAGGGAAAAAAGGCGGAGGATTCGCAGCCCGCGGAGGAGCTGTGATCTAAAGTGGTTCTGTTTGGTTCATCACACCCAGGGAACTGTGTCAGACACCATCTTACAGCCAACAAGCAGCATTTTGTTAATAAAAACTGTTTCGTCGGCGTTAACAGGCTTCCGTTCAAAATGCTTATTAAGTTTGTCTGTTTTCATCCATTGCGGTGTTTTCGCAGTAATTAAAGACGGCACCATTAAATGTGTCAAACATATGCCACAATAGAGCCTTAAAAAGTGGTGTAAGAAACGTAGTTTAGATGCACAAAACATATCAAATACACGATCACGGTTGGGCGAATAAGATAAGACATTATATTTATCTGCCCAACGGTTGTGCATGTAATGTTCAATGTATGACTTATCTGCTCGACGGTTGGGCAAATAAGGTAAGACATTATACGAGATCTATTAGAAAAGTATCCGACCTTATTATTTTTTTCAAAAACCATATGGATTTGAATCACGTGTGATTGCGTCAGACAAGCTTGAACCCTTGTGCGCATGCGTGAGTTTATCCACGCCTGTCGGTTGCATCATTCGCCTGTGAACAGGCTTTGAGTGAGGAGTGGTCCAGCCTCTCGTCGATTTTTTTCATTGCCAGGAAATGGCGGAATGATTTGGGCTTTTTTTCCATCAGAATTTCTTCAGAAACTGTTAGAGACGGGCAGCTGGAAACCATTAGAAAAATTTATCTGGCTTTCGATGAAAATGTTACGGGCTTGGTAGAGAATAAGGAGTGTTACTGTCGCTTTAAGGATGGCCCCCAGCGGCTGTGGGGCGCGCAGCGCTCCGAAGCCGCCATTGACAGGCTGAACGACCATTTCATTTCTAAACGGATGGCTGTCTGGATCCGTGACCATCGTGTGCCATTTCTCTGGTTATCACAAGAGCTGGACATCAACCATTTTCCGGCAGATTTCACTTTTAACAAGAGATTTTGTCATGGAAAGCCGAGCGGAGGCTTTGCGGGTCACGATGGATTCGCTACTGGAGCGAGACAAATCCACCTCCCTTTTGGTCTCACAGGATGGCTTTGAGATGGCATTCAGACAGCTGTCGATGGTTTTTCCATCGAGTGATTATCTGAGAAATTGTGGATGTGCCTGGACATGCCAGAACATGTCCCGTGAGGCTTCATCACGGCGTTGCTTTGCACCATGCGGCACTGCCGCGACGCGCGGAATTCCTCCGCACGACTGTCTCAATGTGCCGAAAAAATGCTGATGTCCACGTCTTTTCACAATTCCTGTGCTAGTCAGACGATGTCCCGGATAAAACACAGCGTCCAGTTTGGAAATGAATGGCACATTCCACTGTTACAGGAGTTTTTGTCATGGAAAGAGGAGCGTAGGCTTTGCGTGTCGCGGCGATGCCGCATGGCGCACAGCAACGCCGTGATGAAGCCTCACGGGACATGTTCTGGCATGTCCAGGCACATCCACAATTTCTCATATAATCACTCGATGGAAAAACCACCGACAGCTGTCTGAGCGCCATCTCAAAGCCGTCCTGTGAGACCAAAACGGAGGTGGTTTTGTCTCGCTCCAGTAGCGAATCCATCGTGATGCGGGAAGCCTCCGCTCGGCTTTCCATGACAAAATCTCTTGTTAAAAGTGAACTCTGCCGGAAAATGGTTGATGTCCAGCTCTTGTGATAACCAGAGAAATTGCACACGATGGTCACGGATCCAGACAGCCATCCGTTTAGAAATGAAATGGTCGTTCAGCCTGTCGATGGCGGCTTCGGAGCGCGGCGCACCCCACAGCTGCTGGGGGCCATCCTTGAAGCGACAGTAACACTCCTTATTCTCTACCAAGGCCGTAAAATTTTCATCGAAAGCCAGATAAATTTTTCTAATGGTTTCCAGCTGCCAGTCTCTAACAGTTTCTGAAAAAATTCTGATGGAAAAAAAAGCCCAAATCATTCTGCCATTTCCTGGCAATGAAAAAATCGACGAGAGGCTGGACCACTCCTCACTCAAAACCTGCTCACAGACGAATGACGCAACCGACAGGCGTGGAAAAACTCACGCATGGGCACGAGGGTTCAAGCTTGTCTGACGCAATCACACGTGATTCAAATCCATATGGTTTTTGAAAAAAATAATAAGGTCGGATACTTTTCTAATAGACCTCCTATTTATCTGCCCAACGGTTGGGCGTATAGCCTTTGCCTTTCGTGACAGTATCACAAACCCAGAGATTAATGTACTTTTCGTAATGCCATCACGAACTGCCGTGAGACCAGGTTGATGTTTCAAATCAGGTTTTAGGTGATTTGAAACATCACAGACTGGATCAGACAAATAAGGGAGACAAATCTTGTTTGCTTTCCACTTCTTAAGGAACAATGAAAACAAGGTATCCATTGTTTTAACAGAATAAACTAGAACATCCTCTCAGTGGGGACAGAGGTACAGCTCCAGCTGTCCTGAGTCCGAGCAGCTAGCAGGCACATCACTTTGAACAAGCCAGGACAAGTTGTTTTCAGAGTGCAGTAAACTTCCAGATACCATGGATGCGCAGACTTGGATCAGGACAGGACGGTGTCGAGCCTGCACCAGGTTGCCTTGAGCTGGGTGCAAGGCAGCAGAGGCTGTCTGTTTCTAACATACTCCGTTCATGTGAACGCACATCTGCTTTGATTTCTTTGCACTTCTGCACTGAGATTAACACAAGATTTACTTTAAAAATGATTCACCATGACAAGAAAACCTGTACAGATCATGCATCAACTACGCTTCGTTAGACCACTAGTGTACTACACTTTTTCAGCTGGGCTGAACATTTGATGCTATGCATTTGCATCCATATAAAAGAATGGATTTTGTGAGCCAAACAAGTGTCCAGCCTCCTCACTGGGAATATACGACGTGTCAACATGTCTATCCAGACTTTTCAGACAGGAGGGAAAGGAGGATGATTATACTGCAGCGCTCTTCATTTTCTCCATAACACGTCGATCAAAACCCTTGCAACACCACCCACCCTGCAGAGGCCCTCCAACTTGTCCGGCAAAGATTCCGGAAAGGAATGTGTGTGCCTTGCCAAAGCTGTCATGAACCTTCCCCTGCGGCCTGCTTTGTCCTCATCATTAGAAAGCTTATGGAATGTTAATGTCGACCATGTGGGGCACTGCACCTCAAACACCGAAAGGCTAGAGGCGGAATAGTTGTATTTTATTAGTCTTAATGAAGGACACATTGCTGCAATGGGATTAGTAAATCCAGTGCAAAAGATATCCATAAATATATTGGTTTTAATGTTTTGTTGTTGTGAAATTTATGAAATTATGTAATTTCCCAATCCAGGGATTTTTCATTTGGTATTTGGGAGCTCTTGTTAAGAGCATCATAAGCCCCAACAAACAGCACTGAGGAATTTGGCAGCATTCATTCCTGTGCGGCTCTCCAGAGGGAGGTGAAAAACATTTTATATCTGGAGATTTTTTGAAGGGGCCTCGTGTGAGGGAGTACAGAGACTTTGGAATGCCAATAGAGGACTCATTTATGTAATGATTCACAGGACGAAATTGCTTTTGTCCTTGCAATCGTTGGGTAATCACTGTATCAGTGTAATGAAATAAAGTGCCTACGTTTGGCTCTTTACCCTTACATCAGTATTGATAGAACCACAATCAGTAATATAATGCAGATAAAGAATGCTTCAGACATTGTATAGCTTTGACAAAACCTGACAGTCCTTTTGTCTAAATGTATTCAAATGGAGGAGGGGGTGCTATTTCACACAACTATAGATGACCTTGAACCAAATTAAAGATTCTTTCCCATCTGACTGTGTCTGATTATGGCCATTTTTGCAGTTTCGGCCTGGTTCCTGCACATTCTTGCTATGTGTGATGGGGGCTTAAACAGTATAACACTATTTGCAGTTTCAGCAAAATTGGTAGCTTTCAGGAGGGCCTGCAATGTGTTTTAGTGCCTTGAAATGTTGAATATTTACACAAAATGTGAGGAATGCTTGCATTTTATTTGTTTTTGTTGAATGCAATTTAATGCCAATCTCAAGATGAGACGGCGACGTGACTTTTCCATGAATTGTCGCTTGACTGCATTCTTTGTTGGAAATTCCTTGGCGGGGCCTCAGAACATGTCTGACGTGTGTCACATGTCATAGTTCTCGCTCCAGACATGTCGCTTATTTGAGGGGAAGAGCTCATTGTTCTTGAGTGTGTGCACACTTGGGAAGGGTGGAGCTGAGGGAGTAGGTGCAGGTTATTGTGGAAGTATTGAATTGGCTGCAGGATGTTTGGAATGCTGCAGAAACATTGCCTGTGTAGATGAAGAGGCCCCGTGCCAGACAGGAAGAGAGTCATTTCTCTGTAACACAGTAACCTGTGACCCCCGACATCCCAAACGTTCAAAGACCAGTATCACACAATACTGCTGATCTTTTTCTAAACCATAGAAGTGAATGGAAGTGAAAAACACTTTACAGCCTTTTCTGAGTGCCATTGACTTTAGTTTGTTGGTGCATGACATTGTCAACTTGCTGATACTTCAATCTTCATATCTTTTTTATTTATTTGTCTTTATCTGTTTGATAATGCATGTATTAGGGCAGCATGGTGGCTTAGTGGTTACTGTGACCGTAGGACCTTTGTGGCGGGGACGGAGGTGGGATCGAACCCCGGATGGCTCGCACTAAAGACCACTCCTCTACCAGGTCAGCCAAAGGAGAATTCCCCGTTAGCCGAGCTTTCAAGAACGTCTTTTCAATCAGGACCCAGGACCTTCATCCTGCTACATATCTGTCCATCATTTTTGACTTCATCCCGAAGTCACAGGGGCATTTAAGCATGTTCTATGACTACCCGCATCCTGCCGACAACGCCAGTTGTGACCGTAGGACCTTTGTGGCCGGGACGGCGGTGGGATCGAACCCCGGACAGCTCGCACTAAAGACCACTCCTCTACCAGGTCAGACAAAGGGGAATTCCCTGTTAGCCAAGCTAGCGGGAACGTCTTTTCAATCAGGACCCAGGACCTTCATCCTGCTACATATCTCCCCACCATTTTTGACTTTGTCCCGAAGTCACAGGTGCATTTAAGCATGTTCTGTGACTACCCACAACCTGCCACAACGCCATTTGTGACCGTAGGACCTTTGTGGCTGGGACGGCAGTGGGGTCGAACCCTGGACGGCTCGCACTAAAGATCACTCCTCTACCAGGTCAGCCAAAGGGGAATTCCCTGTTAGCCAAGCTAGCGGGAACGTCTTTTCAATCAGGACCCGGGATCTTCATCCTGCTACAGTTAGTGTAGCTGCCTCACAGCAAAAAGGTCTCAGGTTTGCGTCTGACCTGGTTTTTTTCTGTGTGGAGTTTGAATGTTTTCCCATGTTTCTGCTCTGGCTTCCTCCCACTTCCAGAGACATGCAGGTTAGGTGAACTGGTCACTTTAAATCAACTGTAGGTGTACATGAGAGTGGGAATGAATTTGTTTGACTCTATGGTTCGGCCGTGCGATTGACTAGTAGCCTGTCCATGGTGTAGCCTGCCTCAATCGTGGGACACACGCCAACGTCTGCCACCCATAACCCTTAATTGGAATAAGTGGCCTGTTTAGAAAATGGACAGCTGGATGTACAGTAGTGTTCAGAATAATAGTAGTGCTGTGTGACTAAAAAGATTAATCCAGGTTTTGAGTATATTTGTTATTGTTACATGGGAAACAAGGTACCAGTACATTCAGTAGATTCTCACAAATCCAACAAGAACGAGCATTCATGATATGCACGCTCTTAAGGCTATGAAATTGGGCTATTAGTAAAAAAAAAAAGAGTACAAAAGGGGGTGTTCACAATAATAGTAGCATCTGCTGTTGACGCTACAAACTCAAAACTATTTTGTTCAAACTGCTTTTTTAGCAATCCTGTGAATCACTAAACTAGTATTTAGCTGTATAACCACAGTTTTTCATGATTTCTTCACATCTGCGAGGCATTAATTTTGTTGGTTTGGAACCAAGATTTTGCTGGTTTACTAGTGTGCTTGGGGTCATTGTCTTTTTGAAATACCCAGTTCAAGGGCAGATCCTCTTCAGCATAAGGCAACATGACCTCTTCAAGTATTTTGACATATCCATACTGATGCATAATACCTGGTATGCGATATATAGGCCCAACACCATAGTAGGAGAAACATGCCCATATCATGATGCTTGCACCACCATGCTTCACTGTCTTCACTGTGAACTCTGGCTTGAATTCAGAGTTTGGGGGTCGTCTCACAAACTGTCTGCGGCCCTTGGACCCAAAAAGAACAATTTTACTCTCATCAGTCCACAAAATATTCCTCCATTTCTCTTTAGGCCAGTTGATGTGTTCTTTGGCAAATTGTAACCTCTTCTGCATGTCTTTTATTTAACAGAGGGACTTTGCGGGGGATTCTTGCAAATAAATTAGCTTCACACAGGCGTCTTCTAACTGTCACAGCACTTACAGGTAACTCCAGACTGTCTTTGATCATCCTGGAGCTGATCAGTGGGTGAGCCTTTGTCATTCTGGTTATTCTTCTATCCATTTTGATGGTTGTTTTCCATTTTCTTCCACGCGTCTCTGGTTTTTTGTCCATTTTAAAGCATCGGAGATCATTGTAGATGGAACAGCCTGTAATTTTTTGCACCTGCGTATAAGTTTTCCCCTCTCCAATCAGCTTTTTAATCAAACTACGCTGTTCCTCTGAACAGTGTCTTGAATGTCCCATTTTCCTCAGGCTTTCAAAGAGAAAAGCATGTTCAACAGGTGCTGGCCTGGCTTCATCCTTAACTAGGGGACACCTGATTCACACCTGTTTGTTCCACAAAATTGACAAACTCACTGACTGAATGCCACAGTACTATTATTGTGAACACCCCCTTTTCTACTTTTTTTTTTTTTACTAATAACCCAATTTCATAGCCTTAAGAGTGTGCATATCATGATTGTTTGGTCTTGTTGGATTTGTGAGAAGTGGTCCTTGGCTCTCGGACAACTCTTCTAATAATTCTTTTCGCTCCTCTGTCGGAAATCTTGCGAGGGGCACCTGGTCATGGCCGGTTTATGGTGGAATGATGGTCTTTCCACTTCCGGATTCTGTGAAAGTAATCCTTTCTGGATGTACGTCCTTCACAGATTTGTACATTGACATCTGCGCATGTTTTCAGACAAGACCTGACCTAACCTGATCTATATAATAATACGAGGTCTATTAGAAAAGTATCCGACCTTATTATTTTTTTCAAAAACCATATGGATTTGAATCACGTGTGATTACATCAGACATGCTTGAACCCTCGTGGGCATGCAAGAGTTTTTTCACGCCTGTCGGTTACGTCATTCGCCTGTGGGCAGTCTTTGAGTGAGGAGTCGTCCACCCGCTCGTCGATTTTTTTCATTGTTTAGGAATGGCTCAGAGACTGTTGCTTTGTTTGATAAAAATTTTTTCAAAACTGTAAGGCACAACTGAGTGGACACCATTCAATAAATTCAGCTGGTTTTCGGTAAAAATTTTAACGGCTGATGAGAGATTTTGGTCTGGTAGTGTCGCTTTAAGGACGGTCCACGGCGCCTGACGGCGATCTGCGCTTCGAGGCGGCAGCGTCTCGCCGTTTCAAGTTGAAAACTTCCACATTTCAGGCTCTGTTGACGCAGTAAGTCGTCAGAGAACAGAGAACTTTCAGAAGAAGTCGGCATGAGGAGTTTATTCGGACATTCCATTGTTAACGGTCATTTTGTAATGAAAGAACGTGCGGGCAGAGTCGCATGTCGGGCTGGACCCGACCGCGGGGGGTCGCGGCAGGAAAAATACCTCCGTTGGAAATCTTAACGGGCAAGTTGGAACATGCCCAAGCTGTTAAACAATTTCTCAGTTACTCACTTGTTGAAAGCCATTAAAAGCCGCCTGAATTCTACAAATGGTTTTCAACACGGAGGTGTTTTTCCTGTCGCGGCGCACACAGATTTGCCGAGTCGTCACGGAAATGACTCGGCGAATTTGCGCGTACGTCTTTAATTAAAAAAATGTCCTTAAACAGTGGAATGTCCGCATAAATTCCTCATGCCGGCCTCTTCTGAATCTTCTCTGTTCTCTCACGATGTCCTGGGTGAATTAAGCCTTAAATTAGGATGTTTTCAGCTCGAAACAGGCCGACGACAGCGCCTGGAAGCGCTGCAGGACGTCCTGCTCCGTGGGAAGTCCTTACACCGACAGAAACACCCCATAATCTCTCATCAGCCGTTAAACTTTTCACAGAAAACCATCTTAGTTTCTCGAATAGTGTCCACTCGGATATTCCTCACAGGTCCAGAAAAAATTTTGATAAAGCAACGCGCGCCGTCTCGAGCAGCGTGTGAAACAAAGGAATTCAGCCGAGAGGGCGGGACCACATCTCACTCAAGGCCTGCCCACAGGGAAATGACATCACCGACACGCGTGAAAAAACTCACGCATGCGCACGAGGGTTCAAGCATGATTGGTGTAATCGCATGTCATTCAAATCCATATAGTTAAAAAAAAAAATAAAAGGGTCGGTTTATTATCTAAGAGACCTCGTATAGGCAGCATTTGATGAATCAATAAAATGTACTGGCGGATTTCAATTCATTTTGTGCTCACAGTTATTAACATTTGCAGAATTCTCATTTACATACTGCTGTCTACGTCATGTTATCGCCACCTATCAAATACGCATTTACGCTTATAAATCACTTACTAACCTCTCTCCAACCCAGCATGCAGAAATTTGGATCGCCAACGCAATTTAGCACTCGTGGGATCTTGGTAGGGATCTTAGTAGAACAACCCACTCCAGACCGATTTACTGGACTGTAACATTCACCAGGTAAAACTGGAGTTGTCAGGAAGGACACCTGGCAAAAAACTTGTCAAATCAACATGCAGATCCACCTCAGACTTGGAAGATGTTCATGGATAAACCCCGACTTGTTTAATTAAAGAAAACTGGCTGTAAAAGTGATGATTTGTATTTCCAAAAATAATTGTGTTTTTCTCCGGGTCAAACTGGAGTTGTGTGATTAAGGGCATGTGGTATAAAACTTGTGTGGAACTGCGCTGGAGCCACTGTGGTGACCCTGAACCACACTGTAAAAAATATCTTGTCAAATTTACGGTGAAAAAATGGCAACCACAGTTGCCAGTTTTTCACCGTAAAAAATACAGTGATATTGTATATGGCTTCACGGTAAGGTATATTAACACTTGTAAAAACAACAGTTTGAAAATGTTCCAATAAAGATGAGTTACTGTTAAAATAACACTGAAATTATATATAGGCTCATGGTATAGCTGTACAATTCACAATGTAACCCTGTTGCTTTATAAGTGAAATACTATCCATTCCACAGCATTTATTGTCCTATTTTATGGTCAATTTCTGTTAAAACAACAGCACAATTATTTATGCCTTGACAGTATGACTGTTCAATTCACAGTATAAACCCTTTGCTTTTAAGGTGAATTTCTATCCATTCCACATAATTTATTACTCTATTTTATGGTTTATTCCTGCTAAAAACAACAGCACAAAAATGTATCGGAAGTTACAGATAATCGATAAATTCCAGTGTTTTTTCTGGTATATTTGCAATTACTAAGAAGCTGAAATTGACTTTTAACACGATCGCTTTTGAAAGCATCAAAAGCAACAAAAGACCCAAAGAATGAGCTAGTATTTCCCCTGTAGGAAGCTGCACAGACAAATCCTGAGAGCACCCACAAAATCAGCTCTCTACGAATCATAATGCTCCGGTCAGGCGGAGGTCTTGAAAAATAAAGTCATACTAACTTATGGTTTTGTGAAAATACTGATAGAATAACTCCATTAATGTCAATTCTCTCATTTGTACAAAGTTAAAATATAACATATCTTTTAATGTTGAATAATGCACTAATCCTGAGGTTTTGTAACAAACACAGACCGCAAAGCATTCTGGGTAAAAGTGCCTCTGCTAAACACTGATTGGTTCTTAAAAATTAGCACATTACTTTAAAATGAAAACATATATCTGATATTTTCACTTTATAAAAGTTCAGACATGACAGTAATTTTAAATAACTTGTCCAAAATGAGTAGGTTAAAATTTGAACCATAAGTTAAAAATGTATGCCTCTGGATGACTTGGGTGATATTCCGTGAATAATACAGTAATGTGCTATTTTTAATATGACTGTCCAGTGCTGTCACCATTTCAGCTTTTCACCATATATTTCACATGTTAAAACAATTAAAAATAACGTTTTTTATGGTAATTCAATGTTTATTCTACAACAATAAGCTTCTTGCTTTACGGTTTATTCCTGTTGCCATTTCACAGTTTTTCACTGTAATTTTCATGGACATTTTTTACAGTGCACACAGGAGCAGCCGTGAGGCCAGCAACAACTTTATTTACTTTTAATTTTTGTTATATATAATATCATATTATAATTTCTGGTTCTTCATATGTACGTGGTTATATGTTTTGTCAGTCCCTGATAATTCATGTGGAAAAGCCAGTTTTCCTGTTGTCATGGTGAGGACAGCAAATCTTTGACACAGTTTATGAGTGTTTCCTTTGACATGTGTTATGTAAAAACTATTCGGAACATTCCGTGTGCATTCATGGTTAATGAGGGCGTCTCTTTGGATGCTTTATGTAATTAGTTTGGACTTTTTTCCTGTAACCGCATAGATCTCAAGCTAGTGTCCTCCCCTCACTGTCTGATGTAACAACATGCACACGTTTGACAGACGAAGTCCAAAGGTCCTGTTTGGTCTCAGCACAACCACACAGAGAGAAGCTGCCAGTGCATCTATTAATCCAGTAAAAAAAAAAAAAAAAAAAAAAAAATCCTGTCATATTCAGCATGCCAGAAATGGTTTGGTCCCTTTGAGAAATAGTGTTTTATGTGAAGTCAATGGCGCCGTTTTTCTGCCAAGTGTTCAGGATCCAGCTGTCCAGAAGGCTGTTTTTTGACTTTGACCATCTATGCACATGAAAATTCAGGAAGGTATGTCTTCTATAATACATTCCAATTCTAAGGTAGAACTCAACTAGTGTATACTAAGGTATATCTAAAAATCTAAAAAAAGAGTAGAATAGAGTTGAGCCACTTAGGTGCCTGGTCTTGAGAACCAGGGATGGTAGGTTGAAAAGCTTTTTTTATCCCATGGGAACTCTCCCTATACCCACCCAAGCGGCTCAAGAAAATGGACATAATGTATATAAGTGATATTTGCACAATAAGGGTAATAACATATACAAGAAATATAGTTACTATATAATATTATAGGACTTAGCTTCTAAAACCTAAATACTCATACAGGAGAAGATTATAGTATACATCTATCTAGTCTGTAGACTTGTAAAACTAAATTATAGGTAGTAGCCTAAGCTACTCTGTTTATACACTCAACAAAAAATATAAACGCAACACTTTTGGTTTTGCTCCCATTTTGTATGAGATGAACTCAAAGATCTAAAACTTTTTCCACATACACAATATCACCATTTCTCTCAAATATTGTTCACAAACCAGTCTAAATCTGTGATAGTGAGCACTTCTCCTTTGCTGAGATAATCCATCCCACCTCACAGGTGTGCCATATCAAGATGCTGATTAGACACCATGATTAGTGCACAGGTGTGACTTAGACTGTCCACAATAAAAGGCCACTCTGAAAGGTTTTATTGGGGGGGGATACCAGTCAGTATCTGGTGTGACTACCATTTGCCTCATGCAGTGCAACACATCTCCTTCGCATAGAGTTGATCAGGTTGTCAATTGTGGCCTGTGGAATGTTGGTCCACTCCTCTTCAATGGTTGTGCGAAGTTGCTGGATATTGGCAGGAACTGGTACACGCTGTCATATACGCCGGTCCAGAGCATCCCAAACATGCTCAATGGGTGACATGTCTGGTGAGTATGCCGGCCATGCAAGAACTGGGACATTTTCAGCTTCCAAGAATTGTGTACAGATCCTTGCAACATGGGGCCGTGCATTATCCTGCTGCAACATGAGGAGGTGATCTTTGATGTATGGCACAACAATGGGCCTCAGGATCTCGTCACGGTATCTCTGTGCATTCAAAATGCCATCAATAAAATGCACCTGTGTTCTTCGTCCATAACAGACGCCTGCCCATACCATAACCCCACTGGCACCATGGGCCACTCGATCCACAACATTGACATCAGAAAACCGCTCACCCACACGAAGCCACACATGCTGTCTGCCATCTGCCCTGAACAGTGTGAACCGGGATTCATCCGTGAAGAGAACACCTCTCCAACATGCCAAACGCCAGCGAATGTGAGCATTTGCCCACTCATTCGGTTACGACGACGAACTGGAGTCAGGTCGAGATCCCGATGAGGACGACGAGCATGCAGATGAGCTTCCCTGAGATGGTTTCTGACAGTTTGTGCAGAAATTCTTTGGTTATGCAAACCGATTGTTTCAGCAGCTGTCCGAGTGGCTGGTCTCAGATGATCTTGGAGGTGAACATGCTGGATGTGGAGGTCCTGGGCTGGTGTGGTTACACGTGGTCTGCGGTTGTGAGGCTGGTTGGATGTACTGCCAAATTCTCTGAAACGCCTTTGGAGACGGCTTATGGTAGAGAAATGACCATTCAATACACGAGCAACAGCTCTTGTTGACATTCCTGCTGTCAGCATGCCAATTGCACGCTCCCTCAAATCTTGCGACATCTGTGGCATTGTGCTGTGTGATAAAACTGCACTTTTCAGAGTGGCCTTTTATTGTGGGCAGTCTAAGGCACACCTGTGCACTAATCATGGTGTCTAATCAGCATCTTGATATGGCACACTTGTGAAGATTATCTCAGCAAAGGAGAAGTGCTCACTATCACAGATTTAGACTGCTTTGTGAACAATATTTGAGGGAAATGGTGATATTGTGTATGTGGAAAAAGTTTTAGATCTTTGAGTTCATCTCATACAAAATGGGAGCAAAACCAAAAGTGTTACGTTTATATTTTTAAGTGTAGAAACAGAAGCAATGATGAAATGTGTTTTAGGTATCCATCTAAAGTTCACCCTGCTAGCTTACTATAGAAAGACAAAATACATATTTGATATGCTATTTAATGGAAACCCCAAACTTAGATACTATATGTTGATATCTATTAAAGAACCCATAAACTGAAGAATCATTAAAAATCTACACCATGTAAAATAAAAATGTAAATCACGAAAATAAGTTAACTATAGCTAGATGAGCTACCATTAAATTAGCCGTTAATAAGCCAACTGTACCTTGCTAGCCAACAAGGTTAAACAAAGCTGGTAACTAAAGTACAATAGCGTAGTTTATCCCTAGAATAACGGTATTAACAAATACATATAACAAAAAATGTAAACAAAAGTCTGTATTAACGTTAGTTTCCAAAACAGAACAGAACCGATTACATTGTAGGTATGATAAACGGTGTTGCGGCCGGCTAGATAAGCTAATGTTAGCTCTAAGGTTTAACTAATTATACCCCTCCTCTATTTTTTCACTAATATAATAATATTAAAAAAAGAACAAGTTAAAGCATGCTGAAATGTATATGTAGACATGATATAAGTCCCTTAGTGAAAGGATATAGAGGTAGAACCGCTCCTGGCTAAAGAGAGCTCGGGGCTCGTGGCTGCAGCGACATGTCGGCCAGGTTAGCCTTTAACCACTTCTAAGCCTGTATATCCCATCAATGGGAAATTTCACTTTTCTTTATGTAGCAGGATGAAGGTCCTGCGTCCTGATTAAAAAGACGTTCCCGCTAGCTTGGCTAATGGGGAATTCCCCTTTGGCTGACCTGGTAGAGAAATGGTCTTTAGTGCGAGCCGTCCAGGGTTCAATCTCACCGCCGTCCCGGCCACAAATGTCCTACGGTCACATTTATGAGATACTGACAAGCCAAAATGAGGCAAGTGGTAAGGGGTTAACTAGCTTGACGGAGAGAGATAAATTCCAGGTAAGCTAACGTTGACAGTAGTAGGCCTATTTACCACTTAGGTAGCAAACTCATCCTAAGAAAATAAAATAAAAAGAAAACAAAACCCTAAAATTGAAGACTAATAAAACAAAGTTTAACTGGCATATATATATATGTGGTCTATTAGATAATAAACCGACCCTTTTATTTTTTTTTTTAACTATATAGATTTGAATGACGTGCGATTACACCATTCATGCTTGAACCCTCGTGCGCATGCGTGAGTTTTTTTTCCACGCGTGTCGGTGATGTCATTTCCCTGTGGGCAGGCCTTAAGTGAGATGTGGTCCCGCCCTCTCGGATGAATTCCTTTGTTTCACACGCTGCTCGAGACGGCGCGCGTTGCTTTATCAACATTTTTTCTGGACCTGTGAGGAATATCCGAGTGGACACTATTCGAGAAATTAAGCTGGTTTTCGGTGAAAAGTTTAACGGCTGATGAGAGATTATGGGGTGTCGCTGTAAGGACTTCCCACAGAGCAGGATGTTGTGCAACGCTTCCAGGCACCGTCGTTGGCCTGTTTCGACCTGAAAACATCCTAATTTAAGGCTTAATTCACCCAGGATGTCGTGAGAGAACAGAGAAGATTCAGAAGAGGCCGGCATGAGGACTTTATGCGGACATTCCACTGTTTAAGGACATTTTTTTAATGAAAGACGTGCGTGCAAATTCGCAGAGTCGTTTCCGTGACGACTCGGCAAATCTGTGTGCGCCGCAACAGGAAAAACACCTCCGTGTTGAAAACCATTTGTAAAATTCAGGCAGCTTTTGATGGCTTTCAACAAGTGAGTAACTGAGTAATTGTTTAACAGCTTGGGCATGTTCCAACTTGCCCGTTAAGGTTTCCAACGGAGGTGTTTTTCCTGTCACGACCCCCCGCGGTCGGGTCCGGCCCAACATGCGACTCTGCCCGCACGTTCTTTCATTACAAAATGTCCGTTAACAATGGAATGTCCGAATAAACTCCTCATGCCGACTTCTTCTGAAAGTTCTCTGTTCTCTGACGACTTACTGGGTCAACAGAGCCTGAAATGTGGAAGTTTTCAACTTGAAACGGTGAGACGCTGCCGCCTCAAAGCGCAGATCGCCGTCAGGCGCCGTGGGCCGTCCTTAAAGTGACACTACCAGACCAAAATCTCTCATCAGCCGTTAAAATTTTTACCGAAAACCAGCTGAATTTATCGAATGGTGTCCACTCAGTTGTGCCTTACAGTTTTTGAAAAAATTTTGATCAAACAAAGCAGCAGTCTCTGAGCCATTCCTAAACAATGAAAAAATCAATGAGAGGGTGGGCGACTCCTCACTCAAAGACTGCCCACAGGCGAATGACGTAACCAACAGGCGTGAAAAAACTCTTGCATGCCCACGAGGGTTCAAGCATGTCTGATGTAATCACACGTGATTCAAATCCATATGGTTTTTGAAAAAAATAAGGTCGGATACTTTTCTAACAGACCTTGTGTGTGTATGTATGTATATATACTCAACAAAAATATAAACGCAACACTTTTGGTTTTGCTCCCATTTTGTTTGAGATGAACTCAAAGATCTAAAACTTTTTCCACATACACAATATCACCATTTCCCTCAAATATTGTTCAAAAACCAGTCTAAATCTGTGATAGTGAGCACTTCTCCTTTGCTGAGATAATCCATCCCACCTCACAGGTGTGCCATACCAAGATGCTGATTAGACACCATGATTAGTGCACAGGTGTGCCTTAGACTGCCCACAATAAAAGGCCACTCTGAAAGGTGCAGTTTTATCACACAGCACAATGCCACAGATGTCGCAAGATTTGAGGGAGCGTGCAATTGGCATGCTGACAGCAGGAATGATAACCAGAGCTGTTGCTCGTGTATTGAATGTTCATGTCTCTACCATAAGCCGTCTCCAAAGGCGTTTCAGAGAATTTGGCAGTACATCCAACCAGCCTCATAACCGCAGACCACGTGTAACCACACCAGCCCAGGACCTCCACATCCACCATGTTCACCTCCAAGATCATCTGAGACCAGCCACTCGGACAGCTGCTGAAACAATCGGTTTGCATAACCAAAGAATTTCTGCACAAACTGTCAGAAACCGTCTCAGGGAAGCTCATCTGCATGCTCGTCGTCCTCATCGGGGTCTCGCCCTGACT
Source organism: Thalassophryne amazonica (assembly GCF_902500255.1). Lineage (NCBI taxonomy): Eukaryota > Metazoa > Chordata > Actinopteri > Batrachoidiformes > Batrachoididae > Thalassophryne > Thalassophryne amazonica. The sequence continues at coordinate 104,249,688 of NC_047112.1, read as the reverse complement.
CCAGTTCGTTGTTGTAACCGACTTGAGTGGGCAAATGCTCACCTTCGTTGGCGTTTGGCACGTTGGAGAGGTGTTCTCTTCAACTCTATGCGAAGGAGATGTGTTGCATTGCATGAGGCAAATGGTGGTCACACCAGATACTGACTGGTATCCCCCCCCAATAAAACAAAACTGCACCTTTCAGAGTGGCCTTTTATTGTGGGCAGTCTAAGGCACACCTGTGCACTAATCATGGTGTCTAATCAGCATCTTGGTATGGCACATCTGTGAGGTGGGATGGATTATCTCAGCAAAGGAGAAGTGCTCACTATCACAGATTTAGACTGGTTTGTGAACAATATTTGAGGGAAATGGTGATATTGTGTATGTGGAAAAAGTTTTAGATCTTTGAGTTCATCTCATACAAAATGGGCGCAAAACCAAAAGTGTTGCGTTTATATTTTTGTTGAGTGTATATATATATATATATATATATATATATATATATACATACATACATACATACACGAGGTCTGTCCATAAAGTATCGTACCTTTTTATTTTTTCAAAAACTATATGGATTTCATTCATATGTTTTTACGTCAGACATGCTTGAACTCTCGTGGGCATGCGAGAGTTTTTTCACGCCTGGCTTTCAGTGAAAATTTTACGGGCTTCACAGAGAATAAGGACTTTAACTACAGGTTTAAGGACCCCTTTAAGGATGGTCGGTGCGCCGCGCTACGGAGGCTTCGCGCGTCACGACCGATTCGCTGATGAAGCGAGACAAAGGAACACCTCCGTTTCGGAGTGTTAGAGGACAAGTTGGGACATGTCCAGCTCTCCACAAGTTCTTTTATACTCACTCGACTGGTAAGCACTGAAAGCCGAGATAGACATGTCCCAACTTGTCCTCTAACACTCCGAAACGGAGGTGTTCCTTTCTCGCTTCATCAGCGAATCGGTCGTGACGCGCGAAGCCTCCGCGCGGCTTTCCATGACAAAATCTCTTGTTAAAAGTGAAATCTGCCGGAAAATGGCTGATGTTCAGGTCTTGTGATAACCAGAGAAAGAGCACAGGACGGTCTCGTATCCACAGAGCCATCAGCTTAGAAATGATCCAGTGGTTTGTGCCGCATCGTCGCAGCGCGGCGCACCGACCATCCTTAAAGGGGTCCTTAAACCTGTAAAGTCCTTATTCTCTGTGAAGCCCGTAAAATTTTCACTGAAAGCCAGATAAATTTTTCGAATGGTTTCCAGGTGCCAGTCTCTAACAGCTTCTGAAAAAATTCTGATGGAAAAAAAGCCCTTTTCATTCCGCCATTTCCAGACAATGAAAATCCGACGAGGGGGCGGGACCACTCCTTCCACAAGGCATGCTCACAGGCGAATGACGTCACTGACAGGCGTGGAAAAACTCGCGCATGCGCACGAGGGTTCAAGCATGTCTGACGTAAAAACATATGAATGAAATCCATATAGTTTTTGAAAAAAATAAAAAGGTACGATACTTTATGGACAGACCTCGTATATATATATTTATTTTACAGTGGTCCCTCATTTATCGCGGGAGTTACGTAGTCAGCACTATTTTTTTGCAATTATTATAGATGTTTTAAAGCTGTAAAACCCCTCACTACACACTTTATACACTTTTGTCAAACAGGCATTAACATTTTCTCACTTTTCTCTCCTGTGTAAACACTCAAAGTTCAAACCTTAGTAGAAAAAAAACAACGTTTTCCTATAAATAATTATGATGGCTTTTAGAACTAACAAATTTAATTTTAATGCTCAACCTATGAGGTTGGACATTTAAGAAATTATTAATAGTGACTCACCAGTATTTCACAGTTCCTCTGACCGCGTGGCGCCGCTCCGCTGTCCTGATTGGCTGATTACTCGGGTGGTATGAAAAATATTACCCATCCGCGAAAAGGGTGTATTGCTATTTATTCTTTAGTGTTTTATCCAATCATATTGGCGTATCATTTATAGGTATATGATATACCTAGATAATTAACAGTTAGTAGGCTAAGCTGTAATTGTAGCTATATAAACAGAAGTTAAGATATAATATGTTTTATGTTTTTATCTAAAGTTTTTCCTAATTGTTAGGTTATGGCTATCTACTATAGGCAGAAAAAAATTCGATGTTATCTCTTGATACTATTAAAAAAAAATCTTTTAAACTGAAGAACCAATTTGTCATACAGAAACCTTTGTTTACCTAATCTACTAGTCAGTTTATGGTGTCTAGTTGCAAAACGTTGGTAATTATCACAGATTCAACCAATTCTGACTAGACACATGCATTTTTTTTTCACTGGGCCTCCAACAGCATTGTTGAATCGGTCTGCTCTGCCTTCGCTGCATATGGGTAATTTCTGTGTGTTAGCTGTGGTTCACCGATTATCACCTCCTTTCTGCTTAAAACTGGACTCCAGTCATCATCTATCTAAGCACTTTAAAATTATTTAAGAGGTTTTATCTTGTCATTTGATGGTTAATAATCACATTATTCCCTTTGATTGCTTTGGATGTGGAGCTGCTGTGGTTCCAAATGACACATGGGCAGTGAAGGCAGGGCAGACCAGTTTTTTGGGTGGGACCATTCTGTCTGCGACACCGGGATTACGCTCAGTCTTTGTGTTCATACGTATTGGTGTAGTTCCCATTGAGGTTTACAGGAAGGTCAGATCACCACATGTGACATGACACCACCACACATCCCACTCAGCCATTCTAATGTAACATCTGTTTTATTTCAAACGACACATTCAGTCGTCTTTGAACAATCAGGCTTTTAAACTAGATCAAAGTAAGAATTTAAATGCCAGCCTGAATCAGACTGAGACCACCTGTCCTTTCTTTCATGTCTGAGTCAACTTTGTCCTTTCTGTGTGTTTGTTTCTTTTTTACACGGGCCATTAGGTTGTCGGTTTCACTGCAGATCCCAGAGGGAACTTGTCATCACCTGTGTGGATCGCTGCGTCATAAATCAGCACACACTCACCATCTGTCCTGAGCGTGCCGATTCAGCAAATCTCAAAAGCTATAAAGTCTCAGTCACACGCTAAATTTTGACTACTTTAGAGAGAAAAATGCTTTTAAGAATGACCCCAGCACCTGATTTGTGGCAGTAGGGTTCCACTGCAGGAACCAGGTCAGATTTTCTAAATCAACATTTTATGGCCTGTGCTGCAGAGGCTGAACCTTTTGTCAGTCCAGGGACCACAGAGGTGAAGCTGCAGCAATAACAGACTCTGATGGTGAAGAAAGTAGGGCCCAATTTTAACTGTTGGCATGAATTTTTACCAAAAACAAACAAACAAAAAAAAAAACACAGGAGTGATGATAATTACACACAAGGAAGCATATTTAAACTGGAGAAGACACACTGAAATGGTTCTAAAGATTACCACTGTTGATTTCCCTCTATTATAGTAAGTCCCTTCGACCGCTCCCTTGTTTGCATGGAGTTTGCATGTTCTCCCCGTGTGTGTGTGGGTTTCCTCTGGGCACTCTGGTTTCCTCCCACAAAAACATGCTTATTTAGCGTCTGCTCCTTTCTCTGTCCCTGACCAAGACAGAGTCTGCATCTTGGTCCTCGCCGGACTGTGGCTGCCCCTAGTGGTTGGATTGTGTCTAACTGTCATTAGGATGGGTTAAATGTAGAGGACACATTTCGCTGTACGAGGTCTGTTAGGAAAGTATCGGACCTTTTTGTTTTTTGCAAAAACCTGATGGATTTGAATCACGTGTGCTTGCATGAGCAAACCTTGAACCTTCGTGCGCATGCGTGAACTTTTTCACGCCTGTTGATTGCATCGTTTTCTGATAAGCAGCCTTTGTGTGAGGACGTGTGTTGTGCGCTTGGCGGATTTTCATTGCAAGGAAAAAGATGAAATGACTGGAGCAGCGGCACATCAAATTTTGCCAAAAACTGGGCGACAGCCAGGTGGAAACCATTCGGATGATTCAGACGGCTTTCGGTGACTTTTCAGTCGTGTGACTATCCAAGAAATTGTGGAAGAGGTGGGCATGTCACAGCATGTCCTGTGAGACTTCAATGCGGAGGCGCTTTTGCTGCGCCGTCAGCAGCAGCATGAATTTCACCGCCACTCTTTTCATGGCCAAATCTTCTGTCACAGTGGAATGTACTGAAAAGGTGCTGATGTCCACCTCTTCCGCAATTTCTCGGACAGTCGCACGATGGTCCCGCATCACCACAGCGTTCATTTTGGAAATGATCTGGTCATTTCAGCATGTTGATGGCCGCCCGGAGCGTGGCTCGCTCTCCACCATTGTGCGGACGTCTTTAAAGCGGTTGTACCGCTCCTTAATCTGTGTGATGCTCATAGGATCGTCACCGAAAGCCGTCTGAATCTTCCCAGTGGTTTCCTCCTGGCTGTTGCCCAATTTCTGGCAAAATTTAATGCGGCGCTGCTCCAGTCGTTCCGCCATTTTCCTTGCAATGAAAATCCGCTGAGCGCACAACACACGTCCCACACAAAGGCTGCTTACCAGAAAATGATGCAGTCGACAGGCGTGAAAAAATTCACGCATGCGCACGAAGGTTCAAGGTTTGCTCATGCAAGCACACGTGATTCAAATCCATCAGGTTTTTGCAAAAAATAAAAAGGTCCAATACTTTTCTAACAGACCTTGTATGTATGTACAATGATAATAAAGGCTCAGTTCTATTCTCTTCTGATTATCATTTGTGTTTAGATCACCCCCTGAGTTCTTTCTTAGTTATTATGTCTAGTCCTACCCTGTTGCTTTTTCTTTGCTTCCGTGTTTCAGGTTTCTTTTTTGCTTTATCATTTCTCTGCTCCTGCGACTTCTTTGGAATTTATAGTATTTATTTTCTTGCTTCGACACCACTTCATGAAGCTGTATAACTGGTGATGCAAAATGCAAAGTTTGCACTGTGCATAATTTCTCCAGTCACAGCCACATAAGTCTATAACTTCTTCTGGGTTGTCTGGGTGTCTTGGTGGCTTTCCTCACTCTTCTCCATCTTGCACAGTCACTCAGTTTTTGAGAACTGTCTATTCCATGGAGATTTACCATTGTGTCCCATACTGTTTGTATTTCTTCATAATTGATGTAAATAAAGTCCAGAACATATTCAGTGGGCAGCTTTACCATCAGAGAGCCTCGTCCACAACAACCACAAAAGGCTCCAAGCTGTCTTGATGTTAAAGGGGCAATACACAGTATTAAGAACAGGGGTATGTAAACTTTTGATCAGGGTCATTTGGGTAGTTTCTGTTGTCATTATGATTTAAAAAGAGTAAACACAGTGGTTTGACTATAAATGGCTTCACCCAACTAGCCATCTGTTGTGGTTAGAGGTCCGGACAGGACCGGACAGTTACAGGTGATGGACTCAAACAATAGGTTGTGAACGAAAAGAGCTTTATTTACAATAATAAATAACTGAGGTGCTGAGCTGAAGGAAGCCTGCTGAGCTGAGTCCAAGCCCACGTATAGTGATGGAAGTTCGGAAGCCGCAGTGCACACAGGGACAGACTTGGGAGTCTGAGAACGAGCTGGAACCCGGGCCAGGTGGGATGCAGGGAGTCAAGGATGAGGAACTAGGAAAAGGGAGGAGAACAGAGATGAGTGATTGCACTCATAACACAACAGTTCACTCTAGGCTTAACACAAGAACGTTCACAGGTCATGAATTGTCCTCAGAGGTCAGCTGCTGCACGTCTTGTGACACAGCTTCAATTAAGCTGGACTTGACTTTAGAAACGACTTGGAAAATTCTTAGTGGTTCTGCATCAGAGCTCATACAGTTCTTGGAATTAGTTCTTGGAAACTGTTCTTGATGACTGAAATTACATTTTCGGTGGTTTTTCGACCATACATGTCAATCTATATGGATTGTCCGTAAATTATACAGATTTTTCCGAGTTTCAGTCATATGGACGTAAAAAATAAAGTCTTACGGATATTCAGGGTTTGGTCTGCAGCGGTTCTGTAATCAACCGTTTCTGCAGCGTGACTCCACTTTGATGCGTGAGCCATTGAAGCAATGCTTTGAGCCACTAGTTTGTTGGTTCTTTGATTCGCTGCTCTTCAGAAATGGCAAGTCCGCTTCTTAACCCTTCTCAAAGCCATTAAAATACCGTGAGTCACTTTTGTGTGGATTAAAGTCACTAACTGGGACTCTTGTCTTGTTGCAGTCAAGAAATGAGAATCGTCCTCCGTTCCGTTGGCACAGCTCCAAACGCTGCACAGCTCTCTGCCGAGACAGAGTCTGCTCAGTATTAATATCTTCAAAATGAATTGCCGCTTTAAATAAAATGACACCTCTTTCCAAACGTTGTAATACAGACAAGAAACTACAATCGAGTAAAATGTTTTTTTTCCTCCCCAAATGAGCCGTGCTGTATTTCTTTACAAATTACATCCTGACGTGCAGCACAGCAGCTGCAAGAGCTCAGCTCAGATATATGGAAAGACATTCATGCCAATAATGTCTGAAAGGAAAAGCTTTTGACAAAAATTACAGATTTTGTTTATTCCTATTTATGTCCAGAGATCAAGGATCCACCATGTCAGTTTTTGTTATAGTGTTGTTTTTTAGGACATCATATTTATACAAATAAGAAGTGTTCACTATGGTCCATGAAGTATAATAAATATATTAAAAGAAGTGTGACAGTGTATGTTGCACACAAATAAAAGAATGAAGATTATTGAATAGCAAGACGTGTATGATTTTTATTTTATCATTGGGCAAAAATGCATCTGTCAGATTTTCACTCTGGATCCAGCCCTGGGCCCTTGGGCAAGGTCTTTAATCCCCTATTGCTCCCAGTGTGTCGTGAGTACCTTGTATGGCAACACCGTCACATTGGGGTGAATGTGAGGCATTATTTAAAATGCTTGTAAGCGCTTTGAGCGTCTGATACAGATGGAAAAGCTCTATATAAATGCAGTCCATTTATCACTTGAGCTTCTCACGTTTACATAAAACAAACATCTAAAAACCCAGATGATATATTCACAAGCATTTTAGGCACATTACACAGAGTTTTACCTCACCATGTTAATGTTGTTGTCAGTGCAGCGGTTAAATTGCAGCCTTATCAGACTGTCTCAATGCATTTCTCAATGCTATTGACATCTCGCAGAGCAGCGAACTTTTGTGGTTGAGTTTTTGTGGGATTTGAAACCTCAATAGGAAAAATGCAATCAATGTTGAGAATGATAAGGATTTCTAAATGTGAATATTGATTACTGATTGGGTGGTAGCTCCTAAGTCATCATTACAAACTAGTTCTCTCAAAAGCAAGAATTTTATTTTTTGCTTAAAAAAATTTAGTCAAAAAATACAAGAATATTTGCAGTTTTTGTTGAGAGAGTGAAAATGCTGTGAAACTGTGTCACTGTCTGATGGTACGAGTGAAAGTCACATTTGTCACCAGTCTGCTCTGACCCTTCTGAAAACGGCAGCCCCTGGTCTCACAGACTGACAGCAAGTCAAAAGAGCAGTGTAGCTTTTGCATCATATTCTGCTTCGTGCGTGCTCGACCCAGATATCACCCCTCACTGAAACCAAATGGAATATTTCCAGGTCGTCCGTTTGTGTTAGTAAGTCGGCTGCTCCCTTGTCTTTCACTCGGGGTCACCACAGTAGATCCGAGGTGGATCTTCATGTTGATTTGGCACAGGTTTTACACCGGATGCCCTTCTTGACCCAACTCCACATTGCAGGGATGAATGTGGCAGGGGTGGGGTTTGAACCAGGAACCTTCTGCACCAAATCCAAGCACACTAATGCAAAATTTATGAAAATGCTGCCATTTTAAATGTCAGACTCTGTTCCCAAGCATGATTTTATGTATTTACAGTTTTATTAATTTTCCCCTGATAAGGGCTTGATGATGAATGGGTGACATGCACTTGGTGTAAATGGTTCTTTATCTTTAGTCTAGTGGCTCTGCAGTCAGGCGTGTAAATGACCTGTCACGGTGCTGCTGGTGCACTGCAGGTCTCCCATGCTCTTACTCACCCCGAGCTGCACGTCTCGTTACCGAGGTTGAATGACTATGCAAATTAGAGCATTTCCTGTTGTCTGTCTGTTGGGGCCAGGGTGGGATTTCCTCATTCCTGACTGCTGACCCCCTGCTCTTCTGTTTTCTTTCACCTTTAACTCCAGCCAACCATCTGGAGATGGAGGTTATCACAATCAGCCTGTGGCCTGTTTGTCTTTGCTCACTTACTCTGAATTTGCCAAAAAAATAAATAAATAAAATGCCATCTGTTGCCACAGTTTTCTTCAGTAAATATTGTCACATTCTCTTTTTATTCAACAATCTGCAGCCTCTTAAGAACAAGATTAAAAACTGTATCATTTCGTAACAACACAATGAAGTGTTTATAACTTCAAGTTAATAATTGCTTCTGCTTGACAGCAGAAAGAAAGTTGGGTTAGTACAGTTAAAGCACAGTTATTTTTCAACACTGACACAGTTGTTGCTGTCACAGCATACTAGAGTTGAAAGGAAATGATGAATATGAGCACCGACAGCAGCTTCAGTGTGAAAATAATTACATCCAACTCACATGATCGGAATTATGCCACTTTTTGTTTGTGGTCAGTGGTCACAAAAATACTGAACCACCGCGAGTCCTGGATGCCAACTGCCGAGAGAGACAACAGTCCATCTCAACATCATTGAAATAACTGTCTGTCTGCTACAGCTGTTTGAAACAGGGGTGTTCCCTTGGCTTTCTCCACCCACTGGGGGTCCTCAACACTCAGACACCTACATACAGTATGTGCTGGATCATGCATAGAAAACCATCCCACATAAAAATGTCAAAACTGATGCTCCCTCAAAATTGCAGTGAAAATTCTCATCTTAGTCTCCCAAAGTAACCAGTCATTTGACACAAAGTCAATCCGGAAGTAGCCAAATATACTCCAAAGACTAGTATCAAAGACATCCAGTCATCACCTAAGGTCACTGGTTAGTGTCCAAGTCTCATGAGCATACAGTAAGACAGGAAGCACCAGGACATTAAAGACTTAGACCTTTGTTCTCTTGAAAAGATACTGGTATCACCAAACACCTCCATCCAGCAATCTCATGGTGACTCCATAAGTTCTTCCTCAGAATCTCTTGATCTTGAAGACCGAGGACCCAGAGATATGAATGTCACTGCCAAAATAAGTGAATGTCTGCAAAACAAACACATCTAAGTCACTGAATTCCAAAGCCCTACCCAACACGTAGCTTATGCAAGCATTGAACAGTGCAGGAGGAGGTTGCGCTTTGTGCTCCTGTGCATTCACATTGCCAACATACACTCTCAAACAAAATGGATGAGTTACTGCTCTTCAACAGGAAAAACTCAGACTTTGGCAGATCCACCGCCTTGTGTTTCACTGAAACCTGGCTCAGTGAACATATCCCCAATAGCGCTCTACACCTGCCCGGCTTCCAGCTGCTGCACGCAGACCGTGTAACAGGGCTATCTGGGAAGAGGAGGCAGAACATGCTTTTATATAAACAAAGGATGATGTACAGATGTCGGTGTTGAAGAGGATGTGCAGCCCTCAGCTGGAATCTTTTTCATAAACTGTCACCCTTTCTATTCACCGCGGGAGTTCCCCTCGTTTGTGCTGGTCGGTTTTTACATTACATGTGTAATGAAGGTGCAGGAGCAGCTCCCTGACCAAATCACAGATGTAGAGCGGAAGTATCCAGACTCCTTGCTCATCATTCTGGGGGATTTTAACAGAGCAAATCTCAGACAGAAACTCCATCAATACAGACAGCACATCATGTGTCCCACCTGGGATGCGAACATTCTTGACCACTACTACACCTCAATAAAGGACGTCTATCACTATGTTCCCTGTGCAGCTTTGGGACTCTGATCACTGTCTGATCCACCTCATTCCTATCTACAGGCAGAAATTAAAATCTGCAAAGCCTGTAGTGAAGACAGTCCAGAGGTGGACGGATGGGGTGAGGCAGGAGCTACACACCTGTGTTGATTGCACAGATTGAAGTGTCTTTGAAGCTGTATCTATAGGCAGTGTGTGCTGAAACCCTTCAAAACCTTCTGTATGTGCAGCAACAACAAACCTTGATTTACTGGGAAACTGAGGCAGCTCTGCCAGGCCAAGGAGGAGGCCTACAGAAGTGGAGACAGGTTCCTGTACAAGAAGGCCAGAACCACACCGACAAAGGAGATTAGAGTAGCAAAGAGGAGCTACTCTGATATGCTGAGGTTTTCAGAATACCATCAACTGCAGGAGACCATTCTCCCCAACCTGTGGAGAACCCCTCACTGGCTGAGGAGTTAGGTGCACTGACACGAGCATGCCTTTTATTCACGCAATAGCACATATGTCGTTGTGACAATCCCACCTGCTGTGTTCACAGCTGGATGCCGTTCTTTGTTCTACCGGCTGCCACATGCTCGGCGGTGGAAGCTGCATATCTAAAATAATTATTTTGTGGTGGATTAATCATTTTTTTCTGCAAATTGGCCGTTGAAAACGGCTCTAATCGCATTCTGAATCACATAGGAGGCTGCAGCCGGAGGCGCAAACTCCTGAAGTTTGCGGACGACACCACCATCATTGGTTTCATCCAGGATGGTGATGAGGCTGCATACAGACAGGAGGTGAAACAGTTATTCCTCTGGTGTGGTCAGAACAACCTGGAGCTGAATCCGCTCAAGACTATGGAGACGATAGTGGGGTTCAGGCGAAATCCCTTATCACCCCCCCCCCCCCCCCCCCCCAATCCTCAACAGCACTGTGCCTACTGTGGACACTTTCTGGTTCCTGGGAAACAACATCTCCCGGCATCTGAAGTTGACCTTCCACATAGACTCCATCAGGAAAAAGCCACAACAGATGATGTAGTTTTTCAGACAGCTCAGGAAGTTCAACCTGTCCCAGGAACTGCTCACCATCTTCTACACATCCATCATCCAGTCTGTCCTGTGCATCTCCATCTCTGTTTGGTTTTCCTCTGCCTCCAAACATGACAGGCACAGACTTCAACGAACTGTCAGGTCTGCAGAAAAAAATCATTGGAGCCACCCTGCCCTCCATCCAGGACTTATGCCGGTTCAGGACCAGGAAGTGAGCTGGTAACATCTCTGCTGACCCCTCACACTCTTGACACACACTGTTTAAACTCCTCCCCTCTGGTCAACGTTGCAAAGCTCTGCACGTCAAAACCGCCAGACACAGGAACAGTTTCTTTCCACAGGCCCTCAACACTGATGAACAACTTAACCTGCCAAAAATTCACTAATTCATATACCTCATTTACAACTTCAATCTGTTCGCCTGCTTCTCCTTTGCACACATTTTTATTCCACATTTTATTTGCACATTTTTATTGTGAATTATTTAGTGTTTAGTGTTTATTTATACATGCTTGTACAGAGAGAATGCAGTTCAAATCTGAGTCAAATTCCTTGTGTTCTTGTAGATACTTGGTGAATAAAGGGTATTATTCTGCTTCTAGTATCCACTAGGAAGAAGCAAGAAGATTCTCTCCACTCTGCACAGTACTCATGTACTTACTGGCTCCGATGCCAACCAATTTCTTCAGGTTCATGGAAATGTCCAGAATGTCCCAGAAAACAGCCTCAACCGAGTCAAATGCTATACATAAAAATTAACACAGACTGTAAAGAAGCACTTGCATTCAGTGAGTACTCACAGAGTCGGTTGATGGTTGACTATTGTGTGTGAAGCCCACTGCGTATTGTTCCCTCTTTAATTTATTTAACAAGTGTGTGACTCATATGTTGAGCCACTTGAAGCTCAGTTATTTCATGTATTTAGCAGGGGAAAATGTATGACTCCGTATGGTAATTTTGCCTGTAGTACGCTGTCCTGAAAGTGCTTTTAATAGTAATTCTGTTCATTTCTGGAGTATACAAAGGGCCTTTTTTTGCCATTGTACAGTGAGCCCCGTTAACTCGTACAATTTAGGGTCCACAAAATCGGACTGCAAGTTATCTAAAACAGCGAGTTAACTAAGTCAAAAAAAAAAGAAAAAAAAATCACCTTACCTTGCCATATTACAATAGTTTCAACCATTTGAAGTGTGATTCTTTCCTTGCTGGCAATAATTTCTTCACCTGGATAGATTAGGGACTTCCATTTGGACGATGATGTAGTAGAGACGTGCTTAGCTCATGCTCCAGCTATCGGTACTCTTTTAAAGCCCATTTGGGCATTTTTATTCAAACCTTTTGATTCACCTTATTGGTAGTCTTTTTTTTTTACTTCTAAAACCACCAATGCCTCCTAAACCAGCTAAAACAACTGAAAGAGAAGAGTCGGAGGCTGTCATGAGTAAAGCCAGTCTGGTAGCTACGTTACTCGAGCACAAGTTAACCTTAATTTCCGAACTCAGGAAAGATTTTAAAGAGGTTAACGATAAACTGGACGGGCTCCAGGAGACCGGCAACGGCCACGGCAGCCGCCTGACTTTGCTGAAGGACAGCAGAGAGTGTCTTCATCAGCATCTGGAGACGGTAGAGAAGCGCTGTGAGGGGCTACAATCTGAAACGGAGCAGCTAAAAGCTAAGCTAATCAAGCTGGAGGGGAGAAGCTGGAGGAATAATGTTTGTATTATTGGTCTCCCGGAGAATATAGAAGGTCCACAGCCAGGGAGGTTTTTCTCACAGCTACTACAGAATGTATTCAGGCTTGAGACCTTTCCCACACTGCCAGAGTTGGACCATGCACACCAGAGTGTGGCCCCAAAACTGGGCCCCGGGGACAGGCCGTGGCCTATCATCATCTGTTTTCACCGGTTTCAGCACAAGGAGCTGGTCATTCAGGAGGCTTGAAAAAAGAGCACGGGAATACTCCCATTCATTTTTACGAAGATTACATCCCTGAAGTGGCCAGACAGAGACAGAACTGTAATGGTGTCGCTGTACACCAGGGGTGGCAAAGTTCAGTCCTCGAGAGCCACCTTCCTGACACTCTTGGTTGTCTCCCTGCTCCAACACACCTGAATCCAATGAAAGGCCGAACTTGGCCACCCCTGCTGTACACAATAGGCATGAAACCTGTGTTGCTTTACCCTGCTCGGCTCCAGATCCTTCAGGCGGATGGGACACGCGTGATAGGTCGAGAAGTTTATTCAGAGCTTGAAGGACTCTTCATAAAGGTGGTTTTGAAGCTTCTGGGACACAATAATCAGAGGTGTCAAATCCGGCTTCAGAAAGTAAAAACCCTCCCATGTGGGCCCTCCCCGGACCCCCCAGACCCCCCGCCTTTTTAAGCATTTTACTTATTTTGCCTTTCAGCTTCTGGGGGGGAGCCCTACCCCCATACTCCCACCTTTTTAAGCATTTTTCTTTTTTTTTTTGTTTTTCAGCTGACCCCCCAGTTACAGCCCTCTTAACCCCCTGCCACTTTAAGCATTTTTTTTAATGTAGATGTAAATTAATATTCATAGTTTTCAGATAGTTGACAGTAGAGCTGTACAGTATGGCTAAATTATCGTATCTCAATATTGTCATATAAATTGTCATGTAAATGTCACTTATATACACGCTGTCCATATTCTTCAGCTGCTTCGGTGGGTAGGGAGAGTTCCCATGGGATAAAAAAGCTTTTCAACCTATCATCTAAGTGCCTGGTCTACTCTCTCTCTCTCTCTCTCTCTCTCTCTCTCTCTCTCTCTCTCTCTCTCTCTCTCTCTCTCTTTTTTTTTTTTTAAAGATATTTCGATGTACCTTAGTAAACACTAGTAGAGTTCCACCTTAGATTTGGAATGTATAATAGAAGATATACCTTACTGAATTTTCTTATCAATATGATATATGATATGACTATGATTTGACACAAAGTGCAGCAACAGTGAAAATTAAACATTCTTAAACAAAACAGTAATAATACCACACTCATTTTGCACTCATCATAAGGTTGCCCTCCAAAAGTCTTGGAACACTTGGAATTTCACACATTTTAACTTGTTTATGCCATTTCAAATACAAGAAATACAAAAAATAAGGAATAATTTCTCATTATTTCTAATTATCTTCCTCAAATCAAACTGAAAGCAAATCTAAAACTTGATAAAACCTGTAAAAATCAGTTTTATTGCCAGTTTTCTTTAGACAAGTCAGGAGATGGAAACATGATAAGTGATGAATGAATGAATGAACGAATGAATGAATTTATTTGGCACACAGACTCAACAACAACAACAAAAAGTTCCATTCTTATCATTTATCATTCTTATCACCCGTCTGGCCCGTCATTTCATCCTCTTAAAATAGAAGGAAACTGCCCCACCCACCATATCACACTGGATAAAAGATGTGTTGTCTAATTTAAAACTTGAAAACAAATCAGATGTGTGATGAAGGATGTTGAAAAGAAATTTTATAAAGTTTGGAAGCCATGATGAAGTCGTACATCAAGCAAGAATGGGAAAGAATTCCACCTACAAAGCTTCAACAATTAGCGTCCTCAGTTCCCAAATGCTTATTGAGTGTTGTTAGAAGGAAAGTTGATGTAACACAGTGGTAAACATACCACTGTCCCAGCTTTTTTGAAACGTGTTGCAGGTATCCATTTCAAAATGAGCAAATATTTGCACAAAAACAATAAAGTTTATCAGTTTGAACATTAAATATCTTGTCTTTGTGGTGTATTCAGTTGAATATAGGTTGAAGAGGATTTGCAAATCATTGTATTCTGTTTTTATTTACATTTCACACAATGTCCCAACTTCATTGGAATTGGGGTTGTAGTAGATATAGTCAGTAACTGCTCTGTTTCCAAGAAGGAGTCAATGTCAGACCATTGACAACTCCATTTCATATTGAAGGGAACCGGTATTATCAAGCAATCTGTGTGTATGGTAGCTACAAAGTTGTTTACATTGCAGCAAATCTCGAATTTGGTTTATCATGTTGATGATTTGAAATGAAATCCTGGTTGTTGTGAATCTAGATTTATAAAATTAAATTTTTCTTCTGATGTATTTAATATTATTCATCATCACAGCATCAATGTGCATTGCTGTATCTCTGATGAGAGTAAATATTTGACTGGCATTGTTCAGTGTGTTGCAGGAGAGCCTGATTGTCATCTCATGTGTTCTCTGAAAACACTTTTCAGACGCCGCAATGAAATGGCTGAAATTATCCTCAGAAATCCAAAGTAACATCCGTAATTTTGGAAAGGAATGTGGCATTCCTTTGCAGCTGAGTGAGCCCAGTCTTCCCAAACGCCTCCTATCAGGAAGTGCTGCACAATGGGAGCAAATTGCCAGAAACACAAAGTCAGACATGTGGGGCAGAGGTGGGGGCATGCAGAGGAAACTGTGTCAAGCACCACGTTCACACAATATCTGCTGTCGCTCTTATATTCAACAATTAGTATAAATAAGCACGCTGAGAATCAGAAGAGAAGTGTCACTTGCATTGTGAGTTATCCTCAGCTGTGACATTTTGCCCATCAAAATAATGGATTTGTATGATTCATAGCATAAAAATAGGACACAGAATGTGACTTTTAAACCTCTTAAATTAGGTCAAGGTTAGCCAGCTTTGAACTTGTCCAACATCTGTGACCCAAGAATGTTTCCTGTGAATTTGAAGACCCTGGCTGAGCACAGCCAGATGGACAGACCGACAGATAGACGGACGCAAAACCTCTGCGATACCCGATGGCCAAAAATCTGAAACATCTTATCAAACTGCCTTTCAGTATTTGTTAAGTTCACAGAAACATTTGGTCCCCAACACTAGAGGTGGGCGATACTGGGAATTTTGGTATCGATCCAATACCAAGTAAATGCAGGCAAAGTATCACCGATATTGATACCGATACTTTTTCATATTTAAGCTTCATAGATCCAAAGGATCCAAAAGACCTAGGATAGAATTTCGCCAAACATTGTACGTGACAACAAAATACTTTATTATCACAATCAACATTTTTGTTTAAAAAAAATATCACTCAACACAACTTAAAACAAAATTTCCTGAGGTAGAGGGCTGACAAACCACAATACAACAAAATTAACACACCACAACAAAATTGGCTGGCGCAGCTGAGCCACGTGACTGCACAACAACAAAAGACCAGAGGGGGGAGGGTGCGTTGCTCCGTGTTGTGTGACACAGTGCAGCGCTGCTCTTACAGACAGAGAGTAGACTTTGATGACTGCGTGCACAGCAGTCAGTGCGTGCGGGAGAGAAAAAAAAGCTTGAGTATCGATCTTTTTTACACGAGGATCGTTCAATATCAATACCAGCATTGGTAGCGATATTATCAGTATTAGGATCGATCTGCCCACCTCTACGCAACCCCCCCCCCATTGTTGTAGATTATCTGTTGTTTGAGGTATACACTCTTCTAAAGTGGAACCGTTTTTTTGTAACCATTATTTTCTGTTCTCAAGCCTGTGGGGTATTTACTGCAGAGGTTCACCACCTACTCTCCATCTGAGCTTCAAACACAAGAGCATCCATCTCACTTTAGTGGCTGATGAACAGATTGGGGCTCAGTATGGCCCGAGGAGACATCTTTATCTGTGACAGCTTACCAAGCCATCTGTCCCACTACAGGCACAGAGGCAACATCTGCTCCCACAGGGCCGTGGCTGTCTGCAGGCGGAGGGGCAGCATCAGTGACACTGGAGCTAAGCAAGACCGCCCACTCTGGTCAAACAGTGAGGTACACAATGGACGAGCAATGTTCTTTTATCTGTATATAAAATATTTGTTCTCTTCAAAATAACAGGTCTGAAAAACAATGAAAAACGTGTGGAAAGAAGAATTTCTGAACAGCTTTTTTGTGTGGCTCATCACAGGAAAAATATACTGAAAAAGGTCTCAAAAAATTAGGTCATGTTTTCACTGATGTTTTACACACACACACACACACACACGACTGTATTTTTGACATCAGTGGCATCTATCTCCTCCTGTGACCAACTTAGTATCCCAGCTGGGAATCTGATGAGTGGTAGGGCATAGTACCTAGTTCAAAAATAATGAAGCCTAACTGCTGATCTGCATTGCATTTGTCATGAACAAGCCATTATTTTATTTAGCACCATCCAGATTTAACTGTGAGTTGCCTATAGTCTCTTTGACAGGTACTGAAAATTTCATGGAAAAATTCAGCACGGTTCCAGAGATATGCACGAAATTTACCCCAAAAATACAATTTTTTTTCATTAATTTTGTGTGACATTGATATTTAGCATTATCATTTAAAGTTGAATATTAAAGAAATAACCTTGTATTTTGTCAGTTTGTTTGTTTGTGCTTCATACTAACACACAGTAATACATTTTTGTAAAGGTAGAAATGTCATTTCCTAGAAAAACATCATGTTTCTAAAGCAAGGTAAAACTGTTGCAAGCGTAATGCTGAGAATAAGTCATTGATTTATTTGTGTCAGAACCTTAGCTGTATCTCCTACTCTGCTTCAATAGAATAATTATATTACTTGTACAATAATACCAGGAACTAATGGACAGAATTTCTTTGTTTCAGGCTTCTGCAGACTAAAGAAGATACCTCCAACTGTTGTCGCAAGCGTTACGCTCTAGCACATTATAGTATATATGCACTGATCATTTCTAGCAATGACTGAACCAAGATCAATAGAAATATTGAAACTCTGATAATATAACCATACCTGAACAGATGGGTAGCAGATGGGTAACATATGGGATAACATTTCACCAAAAGACCACTTTTAAATGTTGATGGTTATGTCACACTTTGGCTTCATTATTTTTGAACTAGGCCATAGGTATTGATGATTCGGATCTTCTTCCTACCACTGAGCTATCTTCTCAGCACCGCTCTTACCTTCTGGAGGTATTTGGCTGTAGCTGACCTTCTTGCATCTTCATTATGGTTCCCATTGACTTGTGGTATTTCCAGGTACTTGTAGCTGTCCTGTATGTCCACTGTCCTACCATTTGGCAACTCCACCCCCTTAGTCCAGATCACCTTCCCTGTCTTTGCCACCATTCACACACTTATCCAATCCGAATGACATCTCGATATCCTTGCTGTAGATCCTGGTGAAGTCAATTAGTGAGTAATTGTATCACTCACTCTTGGCATACAGCTTGATGCCATCCATGTCCAGGGAGTGACTGATGGTTACTCCATTCCTGAATCAATATCCATTGCTGCTCCTTCTGATGAGTTGGCTGAGGGGGTTGAGGCCTATGCAGAGCATCAGTGATGATCGTGCGTCACCTTGGTATATTCCGTACTTGATGGTGACTTGTTGGTACTACTCGTAGACCGGCTAGTCTGAGTATTTCAGAATCTGTTGATCTACTAGGATTTTCATGCACAACCATCTCTAGGGTTAACAGAGAATTGTCCAAAAAAGAGAAGACATCCAGGTAGTCTTGTTGATGTCACGGACCAACATCTCTGAGGAATGTTTCCAACACCTTGTTGAATTTATGTCCATCCATTCATCCATCCATCCATCCATCCATTTTCTTACGCTTTATCTGGAGTCGGGTCGCGGGGGCAGCAGCTCAAGCAAAGCCGCCCAGACCTCCCAATCCACATACACCTCCCCCAGCTCCTCCGGGGGAACCCCAAGGCGTTCCGAAGCCAGCTGAGAGATGTAGTCCCTCCAGCATGTCTTCACCGGGGCCTCCTCCCGATGGGACGTGCCCGGAACACCTCTCCAGTAAGGCGTCCAGGGGGCATCCGGAAAAGATGCCCGAGCCACCTCAACTGACTCCTTTTGACGTGGAGGAGCAGCGGCTCGACTCCGAGCTCCTCCCGAGTGACCGAGCTCCTCACCCTATCTCGAAGGGAGCGCCCAGCCACCCTGCGGAGGAAACTCATCTCGGCCGCTTGTACTCACGATCTCGTTCTTTCGGTCATGAGCCAAATCTCATGACCATAGGTGAGGATCGGAACATAGATCGATCGGTAAATCGAGAGCTTTGCCCCCCTACTCAGCTCTCTCTTCACCACGACGGGCTGATACAGTGACCGCATCACTGCAGATGCTGCACCGATCTAAATGGACTGCATTTTTATGTATATATATATATATATATATATATATATATATATATATATAGCACTTTTCCATCTGAATCAGACGCTCAAAGCGCTTTACAATTATGCCTCACATTCACCCCGATGTCAGGCTGCTGACATACAAGGCGCTCACTACACACCGGGAGCAATATGGGATTAAAGACCTTGCCCAAGGGCCCTTAGTGATTTTCCAGTCAGGTGGGGATTTGAACCCATGATCTTCTGGACTCAAGCCCAACACCTTAGCCACTAGACTATCACCTCCCCTGAGGTGATGGTCGTGAGATCAATCTGTCTATCGATCTCACGCTCCATCCGTCCCTCACTCATGAACAAGACCCCAAGATACTTAAACTCCTCCACTTGAGGCAAGGACACTCCACTGACCTGAAGAGGGCAAAGCACCTTTTTCCGGTCGAGAACCATGGCCTCGGATTTGGAGGTGCTTATTTTCATCGGGGACGCTTCACACTCGGCTGCAAACCGCCCCAGTGCACACTGAAGGTCCTGATTTGACGAAGCCAACAGAACCACATCGTCCGCAAACAGCAGAGACGAGATTCTGTGGTGTGAATTTATGTCATGAAGAATTAAGGCAGTTCTGAAAGCAAAAGGGGGCCCAACCCGCTGTCTCCGACCGAACGGCCCCCACTAAAAATTGGTCCACCCTGCCTTCACTGCGCATGAATCATTTGGGAACACAGCAGCACGTCTGAGACTGACTCTCTACACCCAAAGCGATCAAAGGGAATAATGTGATTATTAACCATCAGATGACAAAGTAAAACCTCTTAAATTATTCTAAAGTCAGTTTTACGATAATCAGTGAGTCGCTCTTGATGTATTGAAATGACGTAGGTGCAGCAGCAGCACGTCACGCTCTGATTGCTCACCCCATCTTTTATTATAAAATAATGCTGAATTCATGTGGAAATGATTGTTGTACAAAAGCTTCTATTGTCTGTTGCTGAGAGAGATGATGACTGGGGTGCAGTTTTAAGCAGAAACGAGGTGATAATCGGTAAATCGCTGGAGACACTAAGAAATGATGCATGTGCAGTGAAGGCAGGGCGGATCAATTTTTAGAGGGGACCATTCGGTCGCCAACAGTACTAGCAAGGTGTACCTAATAAAGTGGTCAGTGAGTGAGTGTATATTCTTTGTTTTTTTAATCTGTAAAAAATAGTCAAATATTTAAACTCCTTTATGAAAATACTGTAACTCTTACTGTATAAAAACATAGTAATTTGCAAAAATAAAATAAAAAAAATTTGAGAAATGTGGTACAGGGAGCCTTGAAGCAGAAATATTCTGCTTTACGTGGAAGTCATGCTAATTGCGTTCACCACCGTTCCATCACACAGGGTGAGTTTATCTGAAAATGTAATGAACTGCAGAATCCATTTTATTCCATTTTATTTTAATCCATTTAGTAGGCTATTTAGCCTACTCAATTCTAAACAGGCGTGATTCTTTCAGAACTCCTATTAACATACTTTGTACAAATACAGTAAAAATACATTGATATGTGAATATCAATCAATCAATCAATCAATTTTTTTTATATAGCGCCAAATCACAACAAACAGCTGCCCCAAGGCGCTCCATATTGCAAGGCAAGGCCATACAACAATTATGTAAAACATGATACACAATGTTACGATTGAGCCGATAGAGCCGAAATAGGATCCACAATGCAGCGAGCTGGAATGAAAAGCAAAGAGACAGTTTACTGGTTTGAATGATGTTACAGTTTGGAATGTGCAGGAGACAGACTGGATCAGAACAGGTGTGATGGAGAGAGACCGGAACCAGGTGGCCGCCCACGCACAAGGAGGCAAAGAACAAGGTTGAGTCAGGAAGCTGAACATACACTCACAGAAATATTTACCCTAACTTTTAAGATTTATGTAATTTTATTACATAACTAATTCCCATTTACTATTTTTTTTTAGATAATTTTAATACAAACCTACCAAATAAAGCTTACATGATGCATATTCATTACTGTAATAAATGCTATTTATTTGAAATGCATAATCCTCAGCTTTATGTATTTAGTATTAATAAAATATAATTACTCTAAATAAATAATAATGACAGTATTTATTTAAAATACATAAAGTATATTCTGAATTACATAATAATTATGTTACCTATACAAGATAAATGGCATAGGTAACATAATTATCAGTAATCAGCTCCGTGACCTGGTGCCTGTAAAAAAAAACAGGAAGGGAGGGGGAGCAGAGTGGATCGCACACTAAGACAGTGCAACACACAATTCATTGTATTTACAGGATAGTTCCTGCTGCGTTGCAGCGGTGCAAATGTTACGTGTGCTGGTCTCCCAAGCAAAATGTCCCAGGTTGGAGACTGCCTGAGGCTCATTCTCCTTATACAGCTGGTGTAATTTGAAAAACCAGATCAACAGGTGGGTCCCATGCCAAACCTTCAGTGGTGAATCTCATTGAACGGAATTCAGTATAATAAATAAATAACTGTATTTCAATTCCACAGAAATAATTTGTTTAAAAAGTGCAAAAACATTGCTGGGTTTACTCATTTAAAATTAATTATGTTTTTTTGTGAATGGCAACAACTTTATATTTGTTCTTGAAGTCCTTTGGGAGGGTAGTGAATTATTATTATTTTTATTATTTTTGCAGAATTATTGTGGCAACCACAGCTCCCAGTTTTTTGGGCAGCATGTGTTCCCACGGGGCTGTGGCTGTCTGCAAACAGTGAGAGCCTTTGTTCTTGTTGTGACTATCATTTTGGATACTGTGGAATAAAGTGACAGTTTTTTTTTTTTTTTTTTTTCCCCTGAGCGAGGAGCGGCGGTGTGGCTTTGGGATGGGCTGAGTGTGTGTGTGTGCACAGCCAAACGTTAACAGCAGCTGATGTGACGTTTAAATGGCTCCTCCACCTGCTCTCAGAATAATGGCTCATGGGATCTGGAGAAAGTGAGGTTCTTGTTTTCAAAGCAGGTGGTGGATTTGCTGGGAAACTACATATCCACCCCCACCCCACCCCCCAGCTCCAAATACCCCTGGTTTATGCTATTACAGAGTTTACAATGTCCTGGATCTACCCATCTGTTCAGATCTGCACTAAAACTTAATACATTATACATTGTGTTACAGGCCAGACTCATGTTGTTCACTACATTTTCCAAATGTAGTTTTATTCTTTTTTTTGTTTGTTTGTTTTAAGTAAATGCAGTGTTGTATAATGTACCGGAAAATCACACTTAAGTAAAAGTACAAATACCCATTAAAAAAATGACTTTGGTAGAAGTTCAAGTCACCGACTGAAATGCTACTCAAGTAAAAGTCTTAAAGTATCTAATATTTATTGTACTTAAGTATGACAAGTAATGTACAACTAAATGTACTCAAGTATTGAAAGTAAAAGTACATGTTAATAATCAAAAACGGACTGATTTTTTTTTTTTTATATTACAAAGTTTATCTCGGCTTGTAAATGACTGGTAGTATTAGTCAAAGTACTGAAATTTGTGCACATCACACAAAAACACTTCAGAAACAAGGTTTCAAAACCTAAACGAGAGTAGGCTACTCACTGGGTGTTCACAGGAAACAGTTATTTATTTCTATATGTATTTATTTATTTTCATTGTTACATGGTTTTATCTTTTCTGTTGTGTTTTGTTTCATTAGGTTCTTTTTGCCTCTTTCTCTAAAATTGTATTGTAACATTATTCTTCTATTATTATTGACTATTATTGTCTATCAACTGTTTCAGAAGACCATAACAGGTCAGTTTAACATAAAAAATATTAAATATTACTCACAGACATATGCTCTTCAGGGTTTTAGCGGGAAAAAATTAGGATAAAGTGAAATTAAACAATGAATCCACAAATCGTAGATCGAATCACTGCTTTGATCTGCGAATCACTGCTTTGATTGGTTCAAGGTTCAAAGCAAAGCCGCGCTGCAGAAACGTTGATTACAGACCCGCTGCAGGTCTGTAATCAATGTAGAGAAATGATCGTTTTCCTGACAAACACCCCCCAAGTGCGCAACTGCAAAAAAGCCTCCCGGACATGCCTCATGACAAATCTGCCTGACTTCGTTGCAGTCACTAGTAATCAGTGGTGTCTCTGGGTGAAAACACGACTTTTTTCATGTGTGTGTGTGTGTTTTTTTTTTTTTTTTTTTTGTAACGAGTAATGGCATGGCGCATAGAAAATGTATCAGAGTAGAAGTATGCAATTAACGTCGGAAATGTAGTGAAGTGAAAGTAAAAGTAAGCTGAATTAAAAAAAACCTCAAGTAAAGTACAACGTCTCCCAAAACGTACTTAAGTACAGTAGTGAAGTAGCAAAAGCATAACTAGCTTGGTAGATCTTGCCAGGCATTGTTTTCTGTATTTGCAGACTACATTTGATTTGATTTACACTCTGCTACTAATCTGCAGAGATCCACATGCTGGAAAGGGAACAGGTGCACGTGGCCTTAAAGTGGAGAACAGGAGGCGGTCAACATGGGTTCTTTCCTTAAAACATCTGGCCAGTCACTCAAAGGCTTCCTATGTCCCACCAGCAACCCGAAAGTCCCATTCATGTTTCCAAAAAAAGGCACATTTGCCGCCGTGTGCTCTTAATTTGAAGTTTGTTCTTCAACAGGTAATTAAAGCTAAAATAAAGGCATTTGGTGTTTAATACTGTTGTCCTCAGGCTGTCTCAGTTTTTCCTCAGGAGTGTTCCCAAGTTATTTTTTCAACAAACATTTGTCAGCATCCAGCAGACAATCCCAGTGCTGAAAAGGATGTAAGTGTTGTCTGTTGATATAGAGTCGGTGTTTTCAGCCAAAGAGAAGTGGCTTGTTTTTCTGAAATGGTTAAATTGATCTTAACACCCTCCAGAAGGTTTTGCAACAGTGACAACAAAGAATGTGACTGCATCAGCTGTTTGAGAAGTTTAACACATCTGACAGGCTGCGCCACCCAAAGTGTGTGAAGGAGCGAAACCGCGGGTCCTCAGATCAGACTCCAAACCAGCATTGCTCCCAGTGGACCACTCAGATCACTAATATCGTTATAGTAACAATTTTTCAGTCATTTGCAAAATGTAATACTTGTACACTCGTCCTCTTTCAGCATGACAAAGACCCTAAGTACACAGCCAAGATATTAAAGAAGTGACTTCAGGACAATTCTGTGAATGTACTTGAGTGGCCCAGCCAGAGCCCAGATCTGAGTCCAATTGAACATCTCTGGAGAGATCTGAAAATGGCTGTGCACCAACGCTGTCCATCCAACCTGATGGAGCTTGAGAGGTGCTATAAAGAGGAATGGACAAAACTGCCAAAAGATAGGTGTGCCAAGCTTGTGGCATCATATTCAAGAACATTTGAGGCTATAATTGGTGCAAAGGTGCATCAACAATGTATTGACCAAAGGGTGTGAATACTTATGTACAAGCGATTTCTTAGTTTTTTTTATTTTGAAAAAGAAAAGCTTTTTTATCTTGTCGTTATGGGGTGTTGTGAGTAGAATTTTGAGGGAAAAAATTAACTCCATTTTGGAATAAGGCTGTAACATAAATTGTGGAAAAAGTGAAGCGCTGCGTATACTTTCTGGATGAACTACACTATTCCACAGTGAGGGCACTGAAGAAAAGGACACAAATACCACCACCAGATAAAACACCAATGATGAAAGAGTAAATCGAAGAACACAGGAACATAGTAAATGAAAGAACAACACAATGTTGGGAAAGTGTAGGTACACGGACCCACAACAGGGGGCGCAAATGAACGGACAATGGAGTAGGTCAAATAACAACACTTTACTGTTGTGAATGTGCACAACAAATACAACAGATTACAACAATGGACAAAAGTCAATTCACAAAGATGTGTCGTGTGGGCAGGCTCGAAGATAGGAGACGTCTGTCCAAGCAGAACCGGAACCACACGATTTCCTCCGCCACCAGACCCCGGGAATACTGGAGCCGCCAAGTCCCGAATTCCCAGGTGGCCACTGCCTCCGCGTGTCGGACCTGGTACTGCTGGCGAGGAACAAAGAAACAATTAAATGTGGGCACGTTTGCACCCAGCAATCCGCACGGCAGGAAAACTACCTCCACCTCTCGTTGGAAAAGGAGTCTGTTATACAACGCACAAAAGGTTACTGTCACACAGTTATCTGAGAATGTTACCTTCCAGGTAGAACGATATCTCGGCAAAGAGGTGGAGACGTCGTCCTGCTGATGTACCCCTGCTGATTGGTAACAGCTGTTGCAGTGATGCGTGACAGCTGTCACCCTGGCTGCTCCTGTGAGGCGGCTGCGCCCTCTGGTGCCTGGAGCCCGCACTCCAGGCAGGGCGCCCTCTGGTGGTGGGCCAGCAGTACCTCCTCTTCTGGCGGCCCACACAACAGGACCCCCCACTCAACGGGCGCCTCCTGGCGCCCGACCAGGCTTGTCCGGGTGGCGGCGGTAGAAATCGGCCAGGAGGGCCGGGTCCAGGATGAAGCTCCTCTTCACCCAGGAGCGTTCTTTGGGGCCGTACCCCTCCCAGTCCACCAAATACTGGAAGCCCCGGCCCATCCTACGGACATCCAAAAGCCGGCGTACAGTCCAAGCCGGCTCGCCATCGATGATCCGGGCAGGAGGCGGCGCCGGACCCGGAGTACAGAGGGGTGAGGAGTGATGAGGTTTAATCCGGGACACATGAAACACAGGATGGATCCGCAGTGAGGCTTCAGCTGCCGGCCTCACTGCGGCTGGACTGATGACCTTCAGGATCTTGAATGGGCCGATGTAACGGTCCTGTAACTTGGGGGAGTCCACTTTGAGGGGGATGTCCTTTGTGGATAACCACACCTCCTGCCCTGGCCGATACGCAGGGGCCGGGGTCCGCCGATGGTCTGCATGGGCTTTTGCCCTCGTCCGGGCCTTTAGCAAAGCAGAACGGGCGGCACGCCACACCCGACGGCACTTCCGTAGGTGGGCCTGGACCGAGGGCACACCGACCTCTCCCTCAACCACCGGAAACAACGGGGGCTGATACCCCAGACATACCTCAAAAGGGGAGAGGCCGGTGGCTGAAGACACCTGGCTGTTATGGGCATACTCGATCCAGGCCAAATGGGTACTCCAGGCCGCCGGGTGTGCGGCAGTCATGCAGCGCAAGGCCTGCTCCACCTCCTGGTTTACCCGTTCTGCTTGCCCGTTGGTCTGAGGGTGGTACCCGGACGAGAGACTCACCGTGGCCCCCAGTTCCCGGCAGAAGCTCCTCCAGACTTGCGAGGAGAACTGGGGACCGCGATCGGAGACGATGTCTGTTGGAATCCCATGCAGCCGGATGACGTGGTGGACCAGGAGGTCCGCTGTCTCCTGGGCTGTTGGGAGCTTCGTGAGGGCCACGAAGTGGGCCGCCTTGGAGAATCGGTCCACTATCGTGAGGATGGTGGTGTTACCCTGGGACGGCGGGAGGCCCGTGACAAAATCCAGGCCGATGTGGGACCAGGGGCGATGAGGCACAGGCAGCGGCTGGAGTAGACCTGATGCCCTGCGATGGTCAGCCTTGCCCCTGGCGCAGGTGGTGCAGGCCTGGATATAATCCCGGACGTCGGCCTCTAGGGACGCCCACCAGAAGCGCTGCCGGACAACTGCCACGGTTCTTCGCACCCCTGGATGACAGGAGAGCTTGGAGCCGTGACAGAAGTCCAGGACTGCAGCCCTAGCTTCTGGTGGGACGTATAGTTTGTTCTTCGGCCCAGTTCCGGGGTCCGGGCTTCGTGCCAGGGCCTCCCGGACGGTTCTCTCTACGTCCCAGGTGAGGGTGGCCACGATAGTGGACTCCGGGATGATGGGTTCCGGTGGATCCGACAACTCCGCTTTGACTTCATCTTCATGTACCCGGGACAAGGCATCCGATCTCTGGTTCTTGGTCCCGGGACGGTAGGTAATCCGGAAGTCAAAACGGCCGAAGAACAGTGACCAGCGGGCTTGCCTGGGGTTCAGCCGCCTGGCGGTCCTGATATACTCCAGGTTCCGGTGGTCAGTGAAAACCGTGAATGGCACGGACGTTCCCTCCAACAGATGTCTCCACTCTTCAAGAGCCTCTTTCACCGCAAGGAGTTCTCGATTGCCGACGTCATAGTTCCGTTCGGCCGGGGTCAACCTGCGGGAAAAATAGGCACACGGGTGAAGGACCTTATCGGTCTTCCCGCTCTGGGAAAGCACGGCTCCTATCCCTGAGTCCGAGGCGTCCACTTCAACCACTAACTGGCGACTAGGATCGGGCTGCACCAGAACGGGTGCAGACGAGAAGCGCCGTTTCAACTCCTTGAACGCGGCATCGCAACGATCCGACCAGGTGAAGGGGACTTTTGGTGAGGTCAGGGCTGTCAGGGGGCTAACTACCTGACTGTAGCCCTTAATGAACCTCCTGTAGAAATTTGCAAAGCCGAGGAACTGTTGCAGCTTCCTACGGCTAGTGGGTTGGGGCCAGTCTCTCACCGCCGCAACCTTGGCCGGATCAGGAGCGACGGAGTTGGGGGAGATGATAAACCCCAGGAAGGACAAAGATGTGCGGTGAAACTCACACTTCTCGCCCTTCACAAACAGCCGGTTCTCCAACAACCGCTGCAGGACCTGACGTACATGCCGGACATGAGTCTCAGGATCCGGAGAAAAGATGAGTATATCGTCTAGATATACGAAGACGAATCGGTGCAGGAAATCCTGCAAGACATCATTAACTAATGCTTGGAAAGTCGCGGGGGCGTTTGTGAGGCCGAACGGCATGACCAGGTACTCAAAGTGACCTAATGGGGTGTTGAATGCCGTCTTCCATTCGTCTCCCTTCCGGATCCGAACCAGGTGATATGCATTTCTAAGATCCATCTTAGTAAAGATTTTGGCTCCATGCAGGGGGGTGAACACAGAATCTAATAATGGCAACGGGTATTGGTTGCGAACCGTAATCTCATTCAGCCCCCTGTAATCAATACATGGACGAAGTCCGCCATCTTTCTTGCCCACAAAAAAGAAACCTGCCCCCATCGGGGAGGTGGAGTTCCGGATCAGCCCGGCAGCTAATGAGTCCCGGATGTAGGTCTCCATTGATTCGTGCTCAGGTCGTGAGAGGTTGTACAGCCTGCTGGACGGGAACTCAGCGCCTGGAACCAAATCAATGGCACAATCGTACGGACGGTGCGGGGGAAGGGTGAGTGCCAGATCCTTGCTGAAGACGTCAGCAAGATCGTGGTACTCAACCGGCACTGCCGTCAGATTGGGAGGGACTTTGACCTCCTCCTTAGCCTGGGAACCGGGAGGAACCGAGGATCCTAAACACACCCGATGGCAGGTTTTGCTCCACTGAACCACCACCCCAGATGGCCAATCGATCCGGGGATTGTGCTTTAACATCCATGGGATGCCCAAAATCACGCGGGAGGTAGAAGGAGTTACAAAAAACTCAATCTCCTCCCGGTGGTTTCCAGACACCACCAGAGTTACTGGTGGTGTCTTGTGTGTGAGTAAAGGGAGGAGGGTGCCATCTAGTGCCCGCACCTGCAATGGCGTAGGAAGCGCCACCAGAGGGAGCCCTACCTCCTTTGCCCATCTGCTGTCTAGCAGATTCCCTTCTGACCCCGTGTCCACCAGTGCTCGGGCTTGAAGGGTTAAATCCCCGCTCAGGATTGTGACTGGGAGTCGTGTGGCAATTTGTGTGTGTCTCACTTGAATGTCTTGACCCCCCCTTAGCCCAGTCTCTAAGGGCGAGTGTTGA
This sequence comes from Thalassophryne amazonica, assembly GCF_902500255.1. NCBI lineage: Eukaryota > Metazoa > Chordata > Actinopteri > Batrachoidiformes > Batrachoididae > Thalassophryne > Thalassophryne amazonica. The sequence continues at coordinate 104,220,862 of NC_047112.1, read as the reverse complement.
CGTTTTGGCCGTTTGGGGCAGTCTCTCTGTGTGTGCTCTGTTGAGCTGCAGAGAAAACACTCTCCACGGATCAGCCTCCCCATTTTGGCCCTGTGCGTTTCCCTAACAACGTCAACAGGGGGAGCTGTTGCCCCACAAAGTGCTGCGGCTGTGGAGCGTGGGGAGGGCGGCCCCTTTTCGAACCCGGAAGGGAGAGGGGCGGCGCGTATCCGGTCACGTCCTTCGCCTCGCTCCCGACGGCGTTCCTCTAACCGATTGTCTAATCATATAACAAGATCAATAAGCCTGTCTAAATCCCGCAGTTTGTCCTTGGCCACCAGGAGCTCCTTCAGGACCAACGACAGTCCGTTTACGAAGGCGGCGCGGAGGGCAGTGTTATTCCAGCCAGACCTCGCAGCCGCGATGCGGAAGTCGACTGCATAAGCAGCTGCGCTCCGGCGCCCCTGTCTCATTGACAGCAGCACGGCTGAAGCGGTCTCTCCTCTATTTGGGTGATCGAACACTGTTCTGAACTCCCTCACAAACCCATCATATGTCAGAAGGAGCCGTGAATTTTGCTCCCAAAGCGCTGTAGCCCAAGCGCGTGCCTTGCCGCGAAGCAGATTAATTACATAAGCTATCTTACTAGCATCAGTCGCGTACATGACGGGACGTTGTGCGAAGACGAGCGAACACTGCATAAGAAAGTCCGCGCATGTCTCCACACAACCCCCGTACGGCTCTGGAGGGCTTATGTATGCTTCAGGGGAAGGTGGGAGGGGTCGTTGAACGACCTGTGGAACGTCACTGTTACGCACAGGGTCGACAGGAGGGAGAGCCGCAGCAGCGCCCTGAGGGCGCGCTTCCACCTGCGCGGCGACAGCCTCCACCCTGCGGTTAAGGAGGACGTTCTGCTCGGTCATTAAATCCAACCGAGCCGTGAAAGCGGTGAGGATCCGCTGCAACTCACCGATCATTCCTCCTGCGGACGCCTGTGCGCCCTGTTCTTCCATTGGCCGTTCAACAGCTGGTTGACGCCCCACGGGGTCCATGACGTTGGCCGAGATATCCTGTTGGGAAAGTGTAGGTACACGGACCCACAACAGGGGGCGCAAATGAACGGACAATGGAGTAGGTCAAATAACAACACTTTACTGTTGTGAATGTGCACAACAAATACAACAGATTACAACAATGGACAAAAGTCAATTCACAAAGATGTGTCGTGTGGGCAGGCTCGAAGATAGGAGACGTCTGTCCAAGCAGAACCGGAACCACACGATTTCCTCCGCCACCAGACCCCGGGAATACTGGAGCCGCCAAGTCCCGAATTCCCAGGTGGCCACTGCCTCCGCATGTCGGACCTGGTACTGCTGGCGAGGAACAAAGAAACAATTAAATGTGGGCGCGTTTGCACCCAGCAATCCGCACGGCAGGAAAACTACCTCCACCTCTCGTTGGAAAAGGAGTCTGTTATACAACGCACAAAAGTCACAAAGGTTACTGTCACACAGTTAGCTGAGAATGTTACCTTCCAGGTAGAACGATATCTCGGCAAAGAGGTGGAGACATGGTCCTGCTGATGTACCCCTGCTGATTGGTAACAGCTGTTGCAGGTGATGCGTGACAGCTGTCACCCTGGCTGCTCCTGTGAGGCGGCTGCGCCATCTGGTGCCTGGAGCCCGCACTCCAGGCAGGGCGCCCTCTGGTGGTGGGCCAGCAGTACCTCCTCTTCTGGCGGCCCACACAACACACAACCAGCAACTACTAAACAAGGTAAAAAGATAAAGTGCTCAACACTTGGGTCCCGTGTCCATATATCATTTTTTTTTGCTGGTGGAGAAGTGCTGAGAAAGCACCCAGATATACTTCATCCCAACACTTTCCATATTTTCAGTGGAAAATAAAGCCTGTATGTGAGACGTGTTTCAATGAAAGCAATAAACAGGTTATGATGAGTTCATAATGTATGGTGATTTAAAAAAGGACTCATCCTCAGCAGGAGCATCGTGTCTGTCCAGTCAGCTAACACAGATGAGTTTTTATCTCCATTGTGATTAATTCTGTATGACAAATAAGCTGACTGTAGATAGAAAGAGCAAACAACAAACTTTGCTCCTTCTGTGAAGGTAAAATGTTTTGCTCCATCTGATTTGTTGCCTGAAAAGGTGCTATGGTGATATCACAATGCCTTTCTACAAAGTTCTGATGCTTTCAACATAATATGCCAGTAGCAGCTGCATAAAAAAGCGAGCACTCTGAAAAAAACACCTGGGTGTGCTGTTTTTGTTTTGTTTTTTTCCTCTGGGCAACTGTCACATATGCACTGTTCTCATTCAAAGCAATTGAAAAAAGATGCTGCCACAAAAAAGAAGAAAAATGCTATATTGACATGGGGCCTTAGTGGGAACTCTGTTTTGTCACTTTTTGACCTGCGCCACGTGCAGCTGCAATATTTTTTTGACCAAGCTTCCTCACATCCTGACCCACAGGTCAACCTGCAGGCGCCCGTGGCTCACAGGTTGACTTGGGCATCAATAGTATTATGGCATTGAGATTGAAAAAGCTCAAGAAAAGTTAATAAGTGGTCATAAGGACAAAGTCCAATACTTTTTTAAATGTCAATTTTGGATTAATGGCCTCCTCCTTGGTTGGCAGTTTGTCAGGTCTTGGTGATGGAGCACTCTCTAAAAGGTGGACAATGTCACATTTCTACCTGATACCTCCAACTCCCTCATTTTGTTCTTTATGACTGTTCCTTGACCTTCAGTGATCAACAAATTTAGAGATTTGTGGTTATCCTTTGCCTCCTGTGCAAGTGAATCCCACATGGTTGTTCTGCCAACCAACATGGTGCTGAAGGTCATGAGTTGATTGGCTGTTGTTTGTATTATGTTTCCTTCATTTTGCTTGGAATGCAGTTAAACCACAAATATGTTTCCTCTGAATTCAGCTGTACCTTTGTATGATGGAAACAACTAAGCAAACAAACCAAGAAGTGATCATGAAATGTGTTTCCTTGTCTTATCTGTAAACAGCATCACACGCATGCTTACAGTCAATGTTTTTTCCTCGCTAGTTCGCTGTGACATATTTACATTTTACGGTTGAGTGTGAAATTTCTTGTCAGCAGGTGCGAGGGCACATTTCTTGGTGGATCAACAACAATCACCATTCCTCTTCACCTCCAGTTGTTTGACAAGCCCCAGTATGGTGAGAAATATTTAAAACCTTTGAGCAAATAACAGGAAGTAAAAAAGTGATTGCACTTATAATTGTTATATTTTTCAGACTAAGGACCACTTAACTAATGAAAAAAAATATATCCTAAAACAATAGGTCTGCTTCTCACTCCAACAAAATATTACAAATTACTATATACTGACAGCTTTGTAAATGATATTGTTTAGTCACTTATTTGATGTGTGTGTGTGTGTGTGTGCGTGTGTGTGTGTGTGTGTGTCAAAATGGCTGAACCACTTGCATCAGGACAATGCACATTTGCCTGCTGTTTCAGGTGTTCACCTTGTAGAGGGTCACCCCTTTATGACGGAGTTTTAGGGCCACATTGAATTTCTTTTTTTTTTTTTTTTTGGACTTTGAGAAAAAAGTCATAATATTACGAGAATAAAGTCATAATTTTACGAGAAAAAAGTCGTAATATTACAAGAAAAAAGTAGAAATATTATGACTTTATTCTCGTAATATTACGACTTTATTCTCGTAAAATTATAACTTTATTCTTGTAAAATTATAACTTTATTCTCATAATATTACAACTTTATTCTCAAAGTCTTAAAATTATACCTTTATTCTCAAAATATTATGACTTTATTCTCGTAATATTATGACTTTATTCTCGAAGTCTAAAAAAAAAAATTCTATGTGGCCCTAAAACGCCATTGTACCCCTTTGAGTCTGGTTTGCTTTCTTCCTCAAATCATCAGAGGGAGTTTTTCCTTACCACTGTTGCCTGTGTGCTTGTTCTAGGGGTTGGTAAGGTTAGACCTTACTTGTGTGAAGTGTCTTGAGGCAACTTTGTTTTGATTTGGTGCTATATAAATGAAAATAAATTGAAATTGAATTGAAATACAACTCCTTCTGACCTTCTCTATACTTTTTTCCATCAGCACTCTCACTGCAAATATTATATCTCTAGCGCATTTTCTCTACATGAAGCCATAGTGCTGCTCACAGAGCTTAATTTCTTTTCTAAAAATAAATATATCACTAATAAGAGCACAACACAATCATTATTTACGAATAAATACATCTAATAAATGCCCAGAATCAGTTGTGTCACTTCCATTAGCTTGGCAGCTAAATCTAAATGTTTACACAGCATTAACAGCGTCTTCAGAGTGCACTGAAGTTCATATTCCCCTCCAAGCACGACTGCAGTTTTATGCCTCTTGGAATCAAATTTAATCTTTCAAACACTTGATTTCAGACTTTTCCGCTTGCTTACAGAGCTTCCAAACATGTTTCTTTAACCACTAATGTTCTTTTTGGTTGTAAGTTGCTGCACATGCGCAAATTTGTACATCCATTCTGTTATGATAAACAGACATACATGGATTATGTTTACTACCAAATACAATCAAAACAGTATGCAAACCTAGTGAATACACTGAAAAAAAAGAGAATGTTTCCACCAACTTAAAAAAGTGTTACAATTTGTAAAAACCTGAATGAATTAAGTTGTTTGAACTTGTTTGTAAGTTAGAGTTGATTTAACATTCAAACTTAAGTTCAAACAACTTAATTCATTCAGGTTTTTACAAATTGTAACACTTTTTTAGGTTGGTTCAAACATTCTCTTTTTTCAGCGTAGGTGATATTCAGTCCATAACTCAGGGTGCTTTCACTGAGGAAACCTTTGTGTTAATCTAAAATGAACTGATAGTGGGAGAAAATATCCATAGTAGGAAGTGATACCGTTAACAAATTTAGGTTGTCCCAACAGTACTACAATGATTGGTTTTTATGCTGCAGTAAAATTTGATAGAGTTTACAGTATATGCCACAATGTTGCATTTTCACATTATACACTGAAAAAAAAATGATACTTTGGATCAACTTAAAAAAATTGATGTAATTTGTTACAGCTAATTTTTTTTAGTTTCTCACAATGTATATTTATGATTTTGTAAAGTGATTCCAGCAGATTTAAACTGGAAACCACAATTTTCCATTAGACTGATGTAAATATAGTACTTTGAATGAAGTGCAGTGTTTCACTTTTTTCAGTGTACTGCAGTGTTCCCAACAAACAATTCTACGTTGTCACAACATCACTTTATTTTCATAATGATGACTTTACCACAGTGTAATTCTGTTGATTCCCAGCAGTGTCATTACAACATTGTAGGATGATGAAGTGGAACTAATATTTTTACTGGAAAATGTTGAGTAGGTTTTGGTTTTACTCAGATGATGCTCAAATATGTTGAAAGCCATGTTTAGTCACCTTAAAAGTCACAGGAAATTCTCTTCACTCTCACTCTGAACTGAAGGAATCTTTCATTTGAGTTCAGTGTGAATGTCCACTGCTCCACATTGGCTGTGAATAAAGGGAACTGCAACATAGTTTTTGCAGAGTTTACAGAGGTTGCCACAACATTTGTATTTTACATGATACCACAGTGTTCCCAGCAAGCAGTTCTATGTTGCCACAACATCACTTTTAGTAATAATGTGGTTAGGTGATGCGGCCACATCATCATTCTGGTATCGTTGCTGCAATGTTGAAGATCATCAAACTAATACATGTTAATGTAGATCTGAAGTATTTCTCCTCACTGAGAAATATATATATATATACGAGGTCTATTAGATAATAAATTGACCCTTTTATTTTTTTTTTAACTATATGGATTTGACGTGCGATTCCACCATTCATGCTTGAACCCTCGTGTGCATGCGTGAGTTTTTTCACGCGTGTCGGTGACATCATTTCCCTGTGGGCAGGCCTTGAGTGAGATGTGGTCCAGCCCTCTCGGCATGAGGACTTTATGCGGACATTCCACTGTTTAAGGACATGTTTTAATGAAAGACGTGCGCGCAAATTCGCCGGCAAATCTGTGTGCGCCGCGACAGGAAAAACACCTCCGTGTTGAAAACCATTTGTAAAATTCAGGCGGCTTTTGATGGCTTTCAACAAGTGAGTAACTGAGAAATTGTTTAACAGCTTGGGCATGTTCCAACTTGCCCGTTAAGGTTTCCAATGGAGGTGTTTTTCCTGCCGCGACCCCCCACAGTCGGGTCCGGCCCGACATGCGACTCTGCCCGCACGTTCTTTCATTACAAAATGTCCATTAACAATGGAATGTCCACATAAACTCCTCATGCCGACTTCCTCTGAAAGTTCTGTGTTCTCTGACGACTTACTGGGTCAACAGAGCCTGAAATGTGGAAGGTTCCACTTGAAACGGTGAGACGCTGCCGCCTCGAAGCGCAGATCGCCGTCAGGCGCCGTGGGCAGTCCTTAAAGCGACACTACCAGACCAAAATCTCTCATCAGCCATTAAAATTTTTACCTAAAACCAGCTGAATTTATCGAATGGTGTCCACTCAGTTGTGCCTTACAGTTTTGAAAAAATTTTGATTAAACAAAGCAGCAGTCTCTGACAATTCCTAAACAATGAAAAAATCGACGAGAGGGTGGGCGACTCCTCACTCAAAGACTGCCCACAGGCGAATGACGTAACCGACAGGCGTGAAAAAACTCTTGCATGCCCACGAGGGTTCAAGCATGTCTGATGTAATCACACGTGATTCAAATCCATATGGTTTTTGAAAAAAATAATAAGGTCGGATACTTTTCTAATAGACCTTGTATATAGCTCTGTGTAGGTTATCAGCTTCCTGTGGTGGTGAGGCTTGTGTGCTTTACGGAGAATGAGAGCTTTGCGGGCAGGAACTAAAACTCCTAGTAGGTTTATCCAGGCCAAACAGGTCAATGGATAGAGGCCAAACTAAGGCATTGTCCATATAGAAATGGAACGATCTTTGCCATTTTCAAAAAGTGTTCTGTAAACACGGCACCATTTCAAGAAATATCTCTGTCCACACAAAAAAGCTCAAACCATCTGAAAACGCTGTGGTGCATAAGCTGTGGCACTGTAATGCTTCCACAAAACATGGAGAAGGCGACATGGAGCATGCGCATAACTGGTGTAAGGAGGTAATAAATGAGGCAGCAGAAGTTAAACTTTACAAAGCAACACACAATGGAAATATAAAGTCTTTTAATCTGTTGTGTGCTCTGACTTGGATTCATCATCACAACCTGACAAAAGCTGTTATCCACATTTCCCTTCCTAGACAGCACACGTACATCTCAGTGATGTCGGCTTTAGATCGCACATCAGGCTTTATTTCAGGGTGATCGGCATTTGGTCAACGAGGAGTCGATGTTTCTCCCCTCCACCTCTAGAGCTACCTGCTAGTCAATGCGCCAGTTCCTCCCTGCATCACTAGAGTTGCTTACTTACCAGAAGGCCGCACCCATTGGATGTGAGGACCAGTATTAACTCTGATTTTACTTAAGTTGTCTCTTAAATGCTGAAATATGTTGTGCATTATGTGACTGTAAATACATTTGTAAGTCTCAAACTGGTGTGTCGTACTTTAGCACAGTTACAGTTGGTACCGCGTATGGCGCACGAACATTTCATTAGCTTCCTTAGCTTTAACCGTCATAAGTCACTGTAGAAATTATTTTAATCTCATGTTGTACCTGCTAATGTCTATTTTGGTTAGCAAATCTTTCAACTAAATGTGTTTCCCGCATACGAACTGCAAATGACATTATAATTTAATTTCAATGTCCTAGCTAGCTAACAGTAGCTAGTCAGCGGTACCTAGGTCTGCTGAAAAGAGGAAGACAGTGTGATATCATTGTTGTGTGGTTGTCATGGCAACAGTGGCACCATTTCCCAGTTGGTGAATGTGCGCGTTTCACACATACTTTCACCTGGTCGGGGAGTTAGCAAATTTCAACAGAAATGGACAGTTTTCACTTGTAAAATAAGCTACCGGTACCAGGATAATTTTGGTAGCGAGGAGTTAGCAAACAGCGTGTCATCACGATCGCGTTACTGTTGTTTTCTCATAGTAAGAGAGTTTGTATTTGTTAGTGATTTTCTACAGCAACCGGGCTTCAAACATGCTTCAGCAGACAGCCCGAAGCAAGCGAACACCTGGACAACATATGTTCCTTCAGTGCTGGGATAGCGAGATCTACAGTGCATCCAGAAACTATCCGGGGTTTTGATGTATCCCATAATCCCTTGCACGCCAGAGAGTCGCTGCAGTCAAAACAACATAGAAAATCCACATGATGACAATTTTAAATGAATATTATACTACAAAAATGTATTTTTTATGCTTTTTGTCACGTTAATAAGAGACTGCTGCATGATACCCTGAAAACTTGCTAAAACAATTATAACGAATAATCTGTGTCTGTTACGTTTAATCTGCATGGAATTTAATAAACACAAACCGAATTTCAGACATATTATATACATTAGTCTGGAACAAAGAGGACAAACAGTGTTGTAAAGAACAATAATCAAGACGTTAAAGAGCAAACTTCACTTTCCCCCAGAACGACATGATCAGGAAGCGAGCGTAGCTCACAGCAGCTCCCACTGAAAATAACGGAGAGACAGCCTGTGATTCTCGCATGTTTACATAAAACAAACGCAATAACAACGTCTATAAACCCAGAGAATATATTCATGAGAGTTTTAGGCACAATATAAAAATAGTTTTATGTTGCGATGTTAATGCTGTTGTCCGTGTGCAGCGGTTAAAGTGCAGCCCGATCAGAGTGTCTCAATGCAGTTCTCAATGTTACTGAGATCTCGCAGCGCAGCGACCTCTCCGAAGTTTTGCGGGATTTGAAACCTGAAAAGGGCGGATTCACAGCGCTTCACGTTTTTCCACATTTTGTTATCTTACAGCCTTCTTCCAAAATGGATGAAATTCATTTCTCTTCAGAATTCTACACACAATACTTCATAATGACAATGTGGACATTTTTTTTGCAAATTTATTAAATATAAAAAAAAAAATTAAGAAATCACGTGCAAAGTATTCACAGTCTTTGCCATGAAGCTCTAAATTGAGCTCAGGCGCATCCTGTTTCCACTGATCATCCTTGAGATGTTTCGACAGCTTAATTGGAGTCCACCTGGGATAAACTCAGTTGACTGGACATGATTTGGAAAGACAAACACCTGTCTACATATAAGGTCCCACAGTGAACAGTGAATGTCAGAGCACAAACCAAGCATGAAGTCAAAGGAATTGTCTGTAGACCTCTGGGACAGAATTATCTCGAGGCACAAATCTGGGGAAGGGTATAGAAGCATTTCTGCTGCTTTGAAGGTTCCAATAAGCACAGTGGTCTCCATCATCTGCAAGAAGTTCAGATCTACCAGGACTCTTCCTAGAACTGGCCGTCCGTCTAAACTGAGCGATTGGTGGAGAAGGGCTTTACTCAGGGAGGTGACCAAGAACCTGTTGGTCACTGTGTCAGAGCTTCAGCATTCCTTTGTGGAGAGAGGAGAACCTTCCAGAAGGACAACCATCTCTGCAGGAATCCACCAATCAGGACTGTATGGTAGAATGGCCAGACAGAAGCCACTTCTTAGTAAAAGGCACATGACAGCCTGCTTAGAATTTGTCAAAAGACACCAGAAGGATTCTCAGACCATGAGGAACAAAATTCTCTGGTCTGATAAGACAAAGATTGAACTCTTCAGTGCGAATACCAGGCATCATGTTTGGAGGAAACCACACACCATCCCTACAATGAAGCAATTTGGTGGCAGCATCATGCTGTGGAGATGTTTTTCAGCAGCAGGAACTGTGAGACTAGTCAGGATAGAGGGAAAGATGAATGCAGCAATGTACAGAGACATCCTGGATGGAAACCTGCTCCACAGCGCTCTTGACCTCTGACTGGGGCGACAGTTCATCTTTCAGCAAGACAATGACCCTTAAAGCACACAGCCAAGATATCAAAGGAGTAGCTACAGGACAACTCTGTGAATATCCTTGAGTGGCCCAGCCAGAGCCCAGACTCCTTAAAAAAAAAAAAAAAAAGTTTCAAAAACTTGACCATTTCCATCAACAAAAACCCAGATGCATCCCAGGAATCTCCTGGGAAGATCATATCTCAAACACCGAAGTGCTCAAAAGATCCCGTCTCCACTCAGTAGAGACAACAATTCAACTCCAACAGCTGCAGTGACTTGGCCATGTTCAAATGATGCCTAATGACCAACTCACAAAACAATTCCATCCATCAGTCTGTCCACCCATCCGTCCGTCCGTCCATCCATCCATTTTATATACCTGCTTACTCCAGTTAAGGGTCACGTTGGGCTGAAGCCTATCCCAGTAGTTGTAGGGCATGAGGTGGAATAGACCTTGGACAGGACACCAGTCTGTTGCACCCAAAACAAGTTCTTGTCTCCAAATTGACAGAAGGCTTTGGGAAGCAAAGAGTCCCCGAGAAACACATCGAACACTGCATGAAAGAAATCCTGACAGCATTCGACATCGACCCCAATGATTACAATACGACAGCAGCATAGCAGCTTGCCTAAAGGTGCACTGGCACTTGATGCACGCACTTGCGCGAATGTCATCATGATGATCCCACCCACTGTGTTCCCAGCTGGACACCGTGCTTTGCTCCACCAACTGCCACGCACTCTGCGCTACACGCTGCCTATATAAAATAATTTTTCATAGTGGATTAATCATTTTCTCTACAAGTTGGCTGCTGAAAAAAGCTCTAATCGCTTCCTGAATCACAGAGGCCCACTTCATCTGACAACACCTAACAAGCTGGAGAAAGCATGTGGAGCTGTCTAAAAAGGTAATTATTTGTCATGTTTACATTGTCATGGCTTGGTAAAACAGTTGCATGTTCTTTCCATCTTGTGTGTTGCTGTAAAAGTATATTTGTGATAGATTTAACATCTCGTTATAATCCTTTAGACGAGCTGCACTTTGATGCGGTGCGCTGGCACAAGCAAACTGTTCACTTCTTCTTTACTCCACTTGATGAGCTGCATGTAGTGTTAGTGACCAGATTGCGCCACATAGCAAGACATTTATGCATGAAAGATTTTTTGAACATGTCAAAATTCTCTTTGTGCAATTGCACGCATGAGCACCCCTTCACGTTCAGTCTGCACCCGTTAACAAGGAGTTTACCCTCCTGCACGACACAGGTCGTGCAAGTGTGTGCATCACAGTCGTGCAAGTGTCAGCACACCTTAAGCTGTGAAATCAAGGCTGAAACCCACAAAAGGGAACATGCGGAAAACAAGAGATTTCAAGGAAAATATGGGAACAGCAGAAAGCTGTAGGAACTGGAAAACACATACACACCCTTGCATGCACTTGCATGCATTTCATCCCCGCACTGGCATGCAATCTGGCGTGCCAATGAGTAAACATGTGGTAAACTATTTGTGAAGTTTGTGCAGCTGCATGGCAGTACGCAAACAAAATTTGAACTAGTCATGAACATTGCACAACCTATTGAAAAACACTGCATGTCACTGCGATGATCTGCAAATTTATCTTCCGCTGTACCCGGGCAGAGACAATTTTAAACTTTTGAATAATTGTTTGAAGGAAGTGAAGGACTGGATAACCCATAACTGTCTTAATCTGAATGACTCTAAAACCAAGATTGTGGTATTTGGGAACTCATTTGATGCCACTGCTCTGGACTCGCTGAGTAACCACTGCCACCAGTTTCTAAGGAATCTTGGTGTCATCTTTGACAGTTCTTTTAAATTTGAAAAGCAAATTAACTCTGTAATCAAGTCTAGTTTTTTCAGCTTTGTCTCCTGAGTAAAATTAAACCCTATTTGCCTTGGGCTGACTTAGAGAGAGTGATTCATGCTTTTATCACCTGTCGTTTGGACTATTGTAATTCCCTGTACTGTGGGCTAGATCAAACGTCCATTTATTGTCTGCAGTGCGGTTGCTTACAGGCACCAGAAAGCGGGACCACATAACTCCTGTACTGGCCTCTCTGCACTGGCTTCCAGTCAGTTACAGGATTCATTTTAAGTTGTTGTTGTTGGTTTTTAAATGTTTAAATGGATTGGCTCCCTCCTACCTCTCTGAGCTTCTGTCGGTTCATACTCCAGGTAGAACTATGAGATTGGCCAATCAACTGACTCTGGAAGTGCCGAGATCCCGGTTGAAAACCAGGGGAGACTGTGCATTTTCAGTGGCGGCTCTGAGACTCTGGAATGGGCTTCCTTTGAATGTTTGTATGGCCCCGTCTTTAAACATCTTCAAGTCTTTGTTAAAAATTCACTTGCTCTGGCCTTTGACTCAAGCTAGTTGATTTGGTTGTGATCATTATTTTACTAATTTTGTTCATGTTGTGTTTTTTATTATTACTATTATTATCTTTTGGGTGTGTGCAGCACTTTGGGCAGTATTTCTGTATTAAATGTGCTATATAAATAAATTTGACATTGACATTGATGGTGTGTGCATGCCATCTGAACTTGAATAATGAAGAGATGTTAGATCTATAAGAAATAGAATTTTACAGATACATTATCTCTTAGGAAGGAATGAAAATGCAACTGTTTTATCAACCCAAGACAAGATATATATTATAAATAATTACCTTTGAGGCAAGATTCCAAATACGTTCTCCACCACTCGACTGTAGTTGTAGAAAATTTCTCTGTAATTCTGTGAGTGATGAGAGAATAATTTCATCGGCCAAATGTGTCATCAGCTACAGAATGATTATTTTATAGAATATGGCATCAAGTGGGACATAGCGTGGTGTTAAGCCGAACAAAGAGTTACGTATTGGCACAATGAATTGTGCGGTAGTGAGGGGATCAAATTTGTGCAAGTGTCAAGGTACCGTTACTATCCCATGCCCCCCCAACCCCATCTTTTCTCCTCCCACCTTGATCTATCAAGCCATCTTTGGTACAGACACCCTCTGTGATTAGGTCACAAAAAAATTTCCTTGACACCGATATTATACATATAAAATGTGTTTACAGACACAGTACTTATTTCTGCATCAGAGGAGATGTCAGTGGCTGCTGCCTGCCTGCTGTCATCCTCACTAACAGCAGGCTGGACTCAGACCCCATGCACATGGTAATGTGAGGAATGTGGCCATTTCCTCCTTTGCATTTCCTCCTTTGCAGGAAAACAAAAGGAACTGCTGAAGAGCCTGGCTCGGCCCGCCTCACACAACAAGGCTGGCGCTCCCACATCAGTCTTTATTGTGTTAACCCACTCAGCTAAAACCAAGCCACTAATGGCTTCAAACTGACAACCATCATAAATATTGCTCTTCAATGAACATCACACTGAGAAAAAAGGTTGGCTCATCAGACTGCAGCATTCCATGTGCTAAAACTCAAATGCCCTAATATTGTTTACGAATGTGTGGTTTTATATTTGTCCATTTATAGACCATTTATCAAACACCAGTGCACTGCCAACATCCCACAATCCACTGTGTCCCATTTGTGTTGTGCTGCTCATCCAACCTGGTCTCACGGCAAGCATGAAATATACATAAATCTATTGGTTCGTGATATTGTGATGAAAAGTGCCTCATTTTCGTCACGGCAGCATGAATTCATTCTAATTCATTCCATGATGGCTGCATGAAATTAAAAGTGAAGTGAAGTGGGTCGGGGTGGTTATGGTTAGGGTGGGGGGAAGGAGTAGGACTAGATTATGGTTAAGGTTAGGGTCAGGGGTAGGAGTAGGGTTAAGAATAGTGAGTTAAAAAAAAAACCTGTCACACAAATTTGACTCATTTCGTCACAGGAGCACGAAAAAAAAACAAAAAACGTGAGACTGGGCTGGTTAATCACATCTGCACTTGTGCACATATAACTGGCAGCAAAGGTGTCATAAAAAACTGCCAATTGGAAATGTCTTTAAAAACAAGCATTACTTTCATGTTATTCAATTTTCTCAGAGCTAAAGTGCATTTTTTCACGTCCTTATCAGTCATACAATGCATCCAGAAAGTATTCACTGTGCTTTAATTTTTCCACAACTTGTTATATTATTATACGAGGGCTGTCAATAAAGTAAGGGTCCTTTTTATTTTTTTCAAAAACTAAATGGATTTCAGTCATATGTTTTTACATCAGACATGCTTGAACCCTCGTGCGCATGCGTGAGTTTTTCCACGCCTGTCGGTGACGTCATTCACCTGTGAGCACTCCTTGTGGGAGGAGTCGTCCAGCCCCTCGTCGGAATTCCTTTGTCTGAGAAGTTGCTGAGAGACTGGCGCTTTGTTTGATCAAAATTTTTTCTAAACCTGTGAGGCACATCGAAGTGGACACGGTTCGAAAAAGTAAGCTGGTTTTCCGTGAAAATTTTAACGGCTGATGAGAGATTTTGAGGTGATTCTGTCGCTTTAAGGACTTCTCACGGAGCGAGACGTCGCGCAGCGCTCTCGGGCGCCGTCGTCAGCCTGTTTCAAGCTGAAAACCTCCACATTTCAGGCTCTATTGATCCAGGACGTCGTGAGAGAACAGAGATGTTTCAGAAGAAGTTGGTTTCAGCATTTTATCCGGATATTCCACTGTTAAAGGAGATTTTTTTAATGCAAGACGTGCGGACGGATTGCAGCGTCGGCTCGCAGCCGCTGCGACGCTCCGCCACAGGAAAAACACCTCCGTTGGAAGCCTTAAGGACAAGTTGGAACATGTCCAGCTGTTAAACAATTTCTCATATACTCACTCCACTGAAAGCCATCAAAAGCCGCCTGGATTTTACAAATGGTTATCAACACGGAGGTGTTTTTCCTGTGCCGCCGCACCGCGCCGGCTGCGTCCCGATGTGCGGACCCATCCGCATGTCTTTTGTTTTCCTCAAAAGTCTACCCAACATACCCCATAATTGCAATGTAAAAATAGTTTGAGATTTTTGCAAATGTATAAAAAATGAAAATATAATGCAATGCTAAAATACCCTCGGCTGACCCTCAGTCGCAACACTTTTGGTTTTGCTCCCATTTTGTATGAGATGAACTGAAAGATCTAAAACTTTTTCCACATACACAATATCACCATTTCCCTCAAATATTGTTCACAAACCAGTCGAAATCTGTGATAGTGAGCACTTCTCCTTTGCTGAGATAATCCATCCCACCTCACAGGTGTGCCATATCAAGATGCTGATTAGACACCATGATTAGTGCACAGGTGTGCCTTAGACTGCCCACAATAAAAGGCCACTCTGAAAGGTGCAGTTTTATCACACAGCACAATGCCACAGATGTCGCAAGATTTGAGGGAGCGTGCAATTGGCATGCTGACAGCAGGAATGTCAACCAGAGCTGTTGCTCGTGTATTGAATGTTCATTTCTCTACCATAAGCCGTCTCCAAAGGCGTTTCAGAGAATTTGGCAGTACAACCAACCAGCCTCACAACCGCAGACCACGTGTAACCACACCAGCCCAGGACCTCCACATCCAGCATGTTCACCTCCAAGATCGTCTGAGACCAGCCACTCGGACAGCTGCTGAAACAATCGGTTTGCATAACCAAAGAACTTCTGCACAAACTGTCAGAAACCGTCTCAGGGAAGCTCATCTGCATGCTCGTCGTCCTCATCGGGGTCTCGACCTGACTCCAGTTCGTCGTCGTAACCGACTTGAGTGGGCAAATGCTCACATTCGCTGGCGTTTGGCACGTTGGAGAGGTGTTCTCTTCGCAGATGAATCCTGGTTCACACTGTCCAGGGCAGATGGCAGACAGCGTGTGTGGCTTCGTGTGGGTGAGCGGTTTTCTGATGTCAATGATGTGGATCGAGTGGCCCATGGTGGCGGTGGGGTTATGGTATGGGCAGGCGTCTGTTATGGACGAAGAACACAGGTGCATTTTATTGATGGCATTTTGAATGCACAGAGATACCGTGACGAGATCCTGAGGCCCATTGTTGTGCCATACATCCAAGAACATCACCTCATGTTGCAGCAGGATAATGCACGGCCCCATGTTGCAAGGATCTGTACACAATTCTTGGAAGCTGAAAATGTCCCAGTTCTTGCATGGCCGGCATACTCACCGGACATGTCACCCATTGAGCATGTTTGGGATGCTCTGGACCGGCGTATACAACAGCGTGTACCAGTTCCTGCCAATATCCAGCAACTACGCACAACCATTGAAGAGGAGTGGACCAACATTCCACAGGCCACAATTGACAACCTGATCAACTCTATGCGAAGGAGATGTGTTGCACTGCATGAGGCAAATGGTGGTCACACCAGATACTGACTGGTATCCCCCCCCAATAAAACAAAACTGCACCTTTCAGAGTGGCCTTTTATTGTGGGCAGTCTAAGGCACACCTGTGCACTAATCATGGTGTCTAATCAGCATCTTGATATGGCACACTTGTGAGGTGGGATGGATTATCTCAGCAAAGGAGAAGTGCTCACTATCACAGATTTAGACTGGTTTGTGAACAATATTTGAGGGAAATGGTGATATTGTGTACGTGGAAAAAGTTTTAGATCTTTGAGTTCATCTCATACAAAATGGGAGCAAAACCAAAAATGTTGCGTTTATATTTTTGTTGAGTGTATATATATATCATTATTTACACTAATTATTAAGATCCTATTGTCTTGTGTAGAATTTGTACACATTCAGTAAAGCCCCTCTATCAATCAATCAATCATAAACAATATTTACGTTTTGACGGTGTCTGCAGGAGGGTGTGTGTGCGCGCATGAACGCTTGACAAGAGCGGACGTTAGTTTTGAGTTAACGGAAGTTAGTGTGCACGCTGACGTCTGCGAAATGTCTTGTAAATCACTCCAGAGGTTTTATCAGGTTACAAAAACCGCATTTTAGTTTTAGAAGTGTTTATTTCTCGCTATTGTTTACATAATATATGACAAAGATGTTACACACAAACAAAATAGAGTTTGCAGCTAGCTAGACTAGGCTGTGATGTCACCACGCTAACATCCGTGAAATGTCTTGTAAATCACTTCAGAGGTGTTATCTGGTTCCAAAAGCAGTTCTTTTCAGTTTTAGAAGTGTTATTTCTCGCTATCGTTTGTGTAATATATGACAAAGGAGTTATATTTACACACAAATGAAATGCAGTTTGCAGCTAGCTACCAGCCACTGACACCACGGTGCCGCTCAACTCTGATTGGCTGTCACCCTGCCCCTCAAAAATAAACAAACAAACAAAAACAGAATGAAATGTGACTTTTATCCTCTTAAAATACATCTTAAAACAGGCCAAGGTTAGCCATCTTTGAGCTTGTCCAAGGTCTGTGTCCCAAGAATGGTCCCTGTGAATATGAAGACTCTGGTAGTAACAGGAGTGGACTAAGACAGAAAGACAGACAGACAGACAGAGATTAGGGCAGGCAGAGGCAAAGTCTTCGCAATACCTGATGGCCATTTGATGGCCTAGAGTAAAAACTAAGAAATCACATGTATTCTCAGCCATGAAGCTCAAAATTGAGTTCAGGTGCACCCTGTTTCCACTGAACAAAATTCTCTTGTCTGATGAGACGAAGATTGAACTCTTTGATGTGAATGCCAAGCATCATGTTTGGAGGAAATCAGGTACCATCCCTACAGTGAAGCATGGTGGTGGCAGCATCACGCTGTGGGATGTTTTTCCGTGGCAGGAAATGGGAGACTAGTCAGGATTGAGGGAAAGATGAATGCAGCAATGTACAGAGACATCCTGGATGAAAACCTGTTCCAGAGCGCTCTTGACCTCAGACTGGGCAATGGTTCAACTTTCAGTAGGGCAATCAGCCAAGATATCAAAGGAGTTATTTCAGGACAACTCTGTGAATATCCTTGAGTGGTCCAGCCAGAGCCCAGACCTGAATCCGATTGAACATCTCTGGAGAGATCTTAAAAATGGCTGTGCACTGACACTCCCCATCCAACATATCCAACCTGATGGAGCTTGAGAGGTGCTGCAAAGAGGAATGGGCAAATTTTTCGAAGGTGCTTGGTGCACCAAGCTTGTGGCTTCATATTCAAGAAGACTTGAGGCTGTAATTGCTGTCAAGTAAAGTGTCCGAAAATTGATGATGATTACACACCTAAAGTTACATGGACTGGACCAAACATATGAAAACATCAACCTAGGTATGGCTCTTCTGGACGTAAGCATGTCCAGAACAGTAAACTATTAGTAACTAGTTACTTAAGAATAACCACCTTAGATTACTAGTTACCTCCACCAAGGAGGTTATGTTTTCGATCGCGTTTGTTTGTTTGTCTGCCTGTTTGTCAGCAGGATAACTCAAAACGTTTTGAACGGATTTTGATGAAATTTTGTGGAGTGGTTGGAAATGACAAGAGGAACAAGTGATTAAATTTTAGTGGTGATCCGGATCCAGGAATTTTTTAAAGGATTCTTCACCATTGCGGGATAGGGGGAATTTTGACATTCTAGTTTCTAACTCCACAAAAACAAGGCAGAAAGGCTTGAAAAAAATTAGGGTGTAACATAGTCAAATGTTCTATCAAACAACAAAGTTTGGTGATGATCGGATCTGGATTCCGGATCTGGTGATCCAGAAATAGCAAAAATATAGGGAAAATAGAAAATGTGTCAGTGTGAGGTGACAAATGAAGCTAGAGATGCACAACTAACACCAAATTGTAGCTGAATCTGTACTGATTCAGTAAGGTGTCATCAGATTTGATGTAGCTTAAAATGTTATGGAACTAGATCCAGAAGAAAACCGCCATTACCGAAAAATCATTTTTATACAATAACTTTTGAACTAATAAAGACATAAAAGTGATTCCAAGTTCTAGTGGTATGTTTTCATGGTCAGGGATGTCAAATATAAAGGAAAGAAAAGTGTATGTATCATAGTTTTGGTTGTAACATTGAACTGTTGAATAGATCACTGTGCCAAGGAGGGACTCTCTTTAGGGTCAGTGACCCTATGGCCTTGTTTAGAGAAGTGTTTCATAAATGTTAAAAAAATTAATATATTTGCAGTTTAGTTGAATAATAAACTGAATTTTGTCTCCCATTTGTTTTTGTCTACAACCCCTGGAAATAATTATGGAATCACCGGCCTTGGAGGATGTTCATTCAGTTGTTTAATTTTGTAGAAAAAAGCAGATCACAGACATGACACAAAACTCAAGTCATTTCAAATGGCAACTTTCTGGCTTTAAGAAACACTATAAGAAATCAGGAAAAAAAAATTGTGGCAGTCAGTAACGGTTACTTTTTTAGACCAAGCAGAGGGAAAAAAATATGGAATCACTCAATTCTGAGGAAAAAATTATGGAATCACCCTGTAAATTTTCATCCCCAAAACTAACACCTGCATCAAATCAGATCTGCTCGTTAGTCTGCATCTAAAAAGGAGTGATCACACCTTGGAGAGCTGTTGTACCAAGTGGACTGACATGAATCATGGCTCCATCACGAGAGATGTCAATTGAAACAAAGGAGAGGATTATCAAACTCTTAAAAGAGGGTAAATCATCACGCAATGTTGCAAAAGATGTTGGTTGTTCACAGTCAGCTGTGTCTAAACTCTGGACCAAATACAAACAACATGGGAAGGTTGTTAAAGGCAAACATACTGGTAGAAGACATCAAAGCCTCAAGACAGAAAACTTAAAGCAGTATGTCTCAAAAATCGAAAATGCACAACAAAACAAATGAGGAACGAATGGGAGGAAACTGGAGTCAACGTCTGTGACCGAACTGTAAGAAACCACCTAAAGGAAATGGGATTTACATATAGAAAAGCTAAACGAAAGCCATCATTAACACCTAAACAGACAAAAACAAGGTTACAATGGGCTCAGGAAAAGCAATCGTGGACTGTGGATGACTGGATGAAAGTCATATTCAGTGATGAATTTCGAATCTGCATTGGGCAAGGTGATGATGCTGGAACTTTTGTTTGGTGCCGTTCCAATGAGATTTATCACTCACTGTTTATCACTTTTAACATTTATCACTGTTTGTCACTCATTAAGTCCATGCCTCAGCTGTTATAAAAGCCAGAGGTGCAACAAAATACTAGTGATGTGTTGGAGTGTTCGTTTGTTTTTCATGATTCCATAATTTTTTCCTCAGAATTGAGTGATTCCATATTTTTTTCCCTCTGCTTGGTCTAAAAAAGTAACCATTACTGACTGCCACAATTTTTTTTTCTTGATTTCTTATAGTGTTTCTTAAAGCCAGAAAGTTGCCATTTGAAATGACTTTAGTTTTGTGTCATGTCTGTGATCTGCTTTTTTTCTACAAAATTAAACAACTGAATGAACATTCTCCGAGGCCAGTGATTCCATCATTTTTGCCAGGGGTTGTATAAGCACATGCAATATCAGTATCAGTGCTCAGATGACAGTAGCTTCTGGGAAAGGTGCAAGTTGCAATAAACTGTGATGCCAAGCGCTAAGGATACATGCTATCCAGTCACAGCAGATTAAACTTTTTTTACTACTGAGCAAACATCATTGTTAGACTTTTTTAGGTTCAGTGATTCCACGGCGTGTAGATGTTATGGCGTCAGTGACCCCATGGCCTTGGCGGAGGTTTGCACTCTGAGTGCTTCTAGTTTCCCATGTAACAATAAGAAATATACTCAAAACCTGGATTAATCTTTTTAGTCACATAGCACTACTATTATTCTGAACATTACTGTATGTTTAACGTGATTTCACTTACAATAATGAAAGGACAATATGTTATGTTACTGATGTGTCACAGACTGCCTCTGTGGTGCCACCAGGAGGATCACAGTCCTGCTCTTCATTTTCTTAATGGTGGGGCTGGAGCCTATTCCAGCATTAATTGTCTGAGACACGGGGTGCAACCTGGACAGGCCGCCAGTGTCTCAAAGGGCCGACACACACACTTACTGTGAGCCTATCCCAACAGTCACAGAGTGTGAGGCGGGGTACACCCTGGACAGTCTATCACAGGGCCACATACAGACAAACAAACACATTCACACCTGCACCTACGGGCAAATTAAAGTTTCTAATCCACCTAACCTGTATCTCTTTGGATGTGGGAGGAAATTGAAGCACATGCAGACTTCACATGGAAAGGCCACAGGTGGGAATCGATCCCATGACCTTCTTGCTGTGAGGCAACAGTGCGAACCTCAAAGCCACCATGTTGACATTTTATCTCAATCCCACCCAGACCCAGTGTAAAGGTTCCGCGGTCTGCGTGTCTGTGGGTGTTGGAGCAGGCCGTGGAAGCCCACGCACGCAGGTTTACCTGTATCTCCTGAACAGCTCGTCACTTTCTTTGAATCCGTTGTTGAGCAGCATGTTGATGCCCTGCAGAGCCATCTCAGCATCATCTCTGCACTCCGTCAGTGACCCTATGGCCTTGGTGGAGGTTTGCACTCTTTGAGTGCTTCAAGTTACCTTATTAGTTACATTCAGCAGCTGCCGACAACTGCAGCTGCTAATGAAGTAACTGTATAAGATACTGTACATGCAGTTGCGGCAGAGACAGCTGGATCACTCCTCAGAAGAACCCATTTTGGACATCTGTCAAATAAGAAGCTAAGTGAACACTCACGCTACAGAAAACGGGAATCATCAGGATTTTATCTTTTGCCCAGGTGGTGTGGGGTGTAGCTGGACCGCCAGATCTGCACCTGCAGGCCAGAGCCGGCCACAGCCCAGAGTGCTCACACTTGTCAAACAAATGGAACGTTGCATGTGTCACGTGTTCAGGCATGGTCCAGGCTGCATCGTGTGAGTGCACCCGAAACAAACAGGGTCATTGCTGCCAATTTTGCTGTGGAAACAAAAGCTCTTATGTGACATTATGTTCCCTGTGCCATAAAATTGTGAAGTACTCTTGCTGTCCTTTTTTTCCCCTTAAGATCAAACACACTGCCACACAAGTAACACATGTCTATGAAACAAGCGTTTCGAGATGCATTTGGAAAAACTGTGTTGGATGTGTCTGTGTGTGTCTGGGTGTGTTGCATACAGTGTCATCAGTGGCTTCACCGCTTTAGATTGCTCACATTGCCTGTTTTGTTTTTGACCGTTCACTCACAGAAATATTTAACCCTAACTTTTAAGATGTATGTAATTTTATTACATGACAAGTTCCCATTTACTTTTTTTTTTTTAGATAATTTTAATACAAACCTACCAAATAAACCTTACATGATGTATATTCATTAATCCTATTCATTTGAAATGCATAATCCTCACTTTATGTATTTAGTATTAATAAAATATTTTACTCTAAATTACTCTAAATCAATAATAATGACAGTATTTATTTAAAATACATAAAGTACGCTCGGATATTGTCTGAATTGCATAGTAATTATGTTACCTATGCCATTTATCTTGTATAGGTAACATAATTATTATGCAAGTCAAACAATATACTTTGTGTATTTTAAATAAATACTGTCATTGTTATTGATTTAGAGTAATTATATTTTATTAATACTAAATACATAAAGCTGAGGATTATGCATTTCAAATAAATAGGATTTATTACAGTAATGAATATGCATCATGTAAGGTTTATTTGGTAGGTTTGTATTAAAATTATCTAAAAAAAAAAAAGTAAATGGGAATTAGTCATGTAATAAAATTACATAAATCTTAAAAGTTAGGGTAAATATTTCTGTGAGTGTTCATCTGATTAGATTTTGTAAAGCGTTTTGGAACTGTTTTAACTGTGCTACATAAATACATTTGATTGACTATTATACATCCCCTCCTGGACCAACAGTCCTTTCATGAAATGATTTGTTACCTTTTAATATTTTTGTATTAGCTGTGTACTTTGGATGGATCACATTTAAGTGGAATTGTGAGCAAAATGGGTAATTTTTCGACGTAACAAATTACTGCTGAATGAAATGCATGACTTTTTTTTTTAAAGTCCTCTTTCTATAACTGTTTCCTTTGGCTGGAGATGACAATACATCACACTGCACTGAAGGGCTGATTCGATGTGAATGTGTCTTTTTTTATGTGCACTTTAGCAACTTATTAATTTGCATGACTTCACTCATTGTTATAAGCCCTTGCTTATCGCTGTGACCTCTAAGTGAAGTATGTAATAACAAAACCTGTTGGTTCTTATCAGTTGTCAAAGCAATCAGCATTCTTCAGCAGCGGTTGGACTTCAACTGCCATGCAAATCAGCAGGTGGACGTTTCCCTGTGAGTGTCCACTGACTTGAACAACAGGAGGCTTATTTACTCCCCACAAGCTGCAGCATCACATTAGGGGGATCCTTTCCTGCACCCAAAACACTTTGCCCTCAACAACATCGCCCTGTGTTGCTGTGACCCATCCCCCCACTGCCAGCTGATCCAGGGTCTGCACCCGTATGCATGGTGCTGGCGGTGGATGGAAGAGCGGCAGATGGCAGGGCTGCCCCCGTCGTGTCTGCCACTGCGAAAACAATGCACGTTCTCAGAGCCCTTATTGATGAGGGGATGGGGAATGCAGTCCACGGACAGCTGGCAGGCAGCGTGGCTCGCACCCACCCCTCACCCGCCATGTGCACACACAGACACACACTCTGCAATTAAGCGGCACGGGCCAAGGCTTAAATATTTACCAGGCATGCATGCATACAAAAGGCTGCACAAGAAATCATGAAGCAGTGACAGATGTGCTGATATCAGTTCCACACAGTGTGCAGCCTTACTACCACACCAACACTGTGCCTTATAGTTTATTTCAATGCACTTTTTAGTATGACTGAAGGAGCCTGCGAGCTAACTATCCCTTGAGGATGTGCAACACAATGTTTTTTATGTGTCTTTTTTCTAAAATGCCTCAGTCTTACAGCGCAGGCACACACACACACACACACACACACAAACACACACACACCACACACACACACACACACACACACACACACACACACACACACACACACACACAGCAAGGATCAGGTTCAGGTTAAATTTAGTGTTATGTGATCCCTACCTTTACTTACTCTGTCAAGTGTGGGGTAAATACGGTTATTCATTCATGCATCTTCTATACCCCCTTACGGCAATCAAAGGTCGGGGGCTGGACCCTATCCCAGCAATCATAGGGCGAGAGGCTATTGCAGGGCTACAATTAGCTTCTGAGCTAAGCTTCTCTACAATAGACCTCTTTCCATTCTTGGCATGTTTACCTAACGTTCTTAGTGTGCCACCATGCCATATGGCAGAGAACGTGAACATAGAGGGAGTGCCGGTGAGCCGTGAAACACAAGTTAGTGCTGAAGTGAGACAATGGTTAATTCATGCATTGGAGTGTACAAACTGTGTCAATACAGAAAAGAGGTTACTAAAAATTTACACATCCTGAGAGTCATAACACATCAAGGAGAAAGGATCGAGGAGCTTTTTAGTGAGTGATGCGGGCCGCGGTCAGCTTGGATCAACAGATCATCAACAAAGGGGTAAAATTTGGTCATCTTACTCCATTCACCGTTGCATTTTGAGGGTGCTGATTGTTTTTTCATTCTTCATCCACCTATGACCACCAGAAACATTTGCACAAATGATTTAGTGTGTTTGAATAGTTTTAGAGGGTGTGAAATTTAGCTTGATTGTTGATCTGGCGCTTTGGTTTTGCTATTTCTCAATGTGCCATTGCAACCTGCTTTGTCCCACTGGACACCGCACTTTGTCCCGCTTGACGCTGCGCTATATAAAATAATCATTTCTTAGCCGATGACGCATCTTCTCTCAGAATTTGGCTGATGAGACCATTCTTTCATCACTCCCACAGTCACAGAGAAATGATCGACAGCTGCAGGTTGTCTTGTGCGTGGCGTGCAGTGGAGAATGCATTTGGAATCATCTCAAAGGTTATTTATCATATATATTGTAATGGATTGGTAAAACAGTTGCATTTTCATTCCTTCTTATGAGTTAGATAATGTATCTGTAAAATTATGTTTATCATAGATGTACCATCTCGTCATAATCGTTCAGATGTGCTGCAGCATTGTTTTCAAATAGGTTGCGCAATGTTCACAACTAGTTCACAAAATAAATGCATGCCAATTTTAAACATTTCAAAATTTTCTTTGCACACTGGCACACAGCTGCACACAGTTCATGCACAGATTACAACAGTTTACAAGTTTACTCATTGGCATGCCACATTGCATGCCAGTGTGGGGATCAAATCTGTGTGAGTGTCAAGACACCTTGAAGGATCAAGGATCATATATATGTTTGTGCGTGCACACACACACACACACACACACACACACACACACACACACACACACACACACACACACACACACAGTAATATGTGACATCCCTGTAAAGCGTCCAACACAAACATACTCTTTTTTCCATTCATACCTGCTGAGACTGATGGCTGAAACCATGCTGCTGTTCTACTCCCCCTCCTTACCCCTCTCCTCGCTCCTCCTCCTCCCCCTTGTGGATCCACAGGGACTTGGAGCCTTACATTCCTCTCATTCCAGCCTGAGTGAACAATCAGTTATTTATTGGTGCGCTTCGGTCTCAGCCTGCAGTCTGCTGCACACATCAGTACGACGACATGCGAGCGAAACTTTGATCACAACACATTTTGGTAAGTTCCATATTTTTTTTCTCATTGTTTCACACAGTCTTGTGTTTAGAGGGGACTGAGATTTTATTTGGATAAGACAACACTTTTTATGTATCTGATGTAGGTCATCACAACAACTAGAACTACCCTTGATCCTGATTTACAATTTTTAAAGTCAAGGTGAATATTGGGGTTGAAGGAGAGACCTAGTGGTTGTCCTGAACTCAGGCTGAAGCGATTTGTTGAATATTTATGATTAAAACAATAATCACTTAAGAATGTCTTTGGTTCCAGCTTCTGTTTTCTCAGTTTATTCGTTGTTTTTTCATATGAAGACTATAAAAACTTTAAAGCTACATTTCAGGCATTTTACACACTAAATCGAGAAGGTGCACTCTGAGCACACTCTGCCAGGCAATAAAACTGACACAGAAGGGTTTTTATCTTGAGACTTTGTGTAACAAAAGTGTAGTTCTTTGTGATGTCATAAGACGGAGTAGATAAACACCAGCAATGACAAAAAAGAGAAAGAATGAGATAAATACTTAGATTCAAATCTGGATTAGTGTAATCTGTCCACATAGATTTCCAGAGAAATTAGGGCTACGCAGTATCACAGAGTGAAATATTGTCAAAGTGGCCACGTGCAATTTTAGCATTGTGCAATTTCAGTAGCAGTCATTAAGTTTGTACAAAGCATTTATTTTATGAATCTTCAACTTTGGTCATCTGTGAGACTTTCTTACAATATACTGGAAAAATCCTGAAAATCAATTCCTAAATCAACAATTACTGATATTTTAAAGGTGCAATTAACAATTTAGTGTACCACTAGATGTCACACTAATGCACTGGCATCACAAAACAAAGCAACTACTTCCTTTGAGCTGCTCCTTCCCTCCTAACTCTTTCATATCTGCATTTGTGTCAGCATTGTGGTGCGAAGCAAAAACCAAAAGTGACAGTGAACACACAACAGCTGAACTGAACATTTAATGGAAAGTTGCTACTCTCCTCCACGTAGCATCCACAGTGCTCTTTGGGCAGTCATTACACATGTCTCTATGAATGTGGGAAGGAGCAAGATTTCACAGGGTGGGACTCATGCACTAAACGTGCACGTGTGGCTGATCCGTCTGTATGAAAACAAGGGGGAAAAGCTTGGATTACAACACAGACAGAGGGAGTGTGACTTCGTTCAGTGTGCAGGATGGTCTCACACCATTGTATCTATACAAGGAAAATAGCTGTTGACTACGGAGCCCTGGAAGTGTCATTGCAAAATGTTTTGCATGTGGAGAGAACATGCGCACGTTTTATCATATTGTGCGCATGTGTTGTTATATTGTGCGCACATTTTATTATATTGTGCGCTCGTTTTATTACACTGTGTGCACAAATGTGCATTCAATATTGTCGTGACATAAATGTTGGCTATTAGCCAACAGACCAGCAGACAGTGTAATACATTTCCCCTTTAGAAATGGATCTGGTCAGAGTGTATCATCATGGTTTGGGCGCACGAGGACATACAGACAACTCCCGCTGCCCAGCATGGCATCATCTGGAGTTTAAGCACATTAAAAAGGATGCTGAGGTCGACGCGTCTCCCCGTCGTGAGGATGACAATTTAGGTCATATTTTCATACTTTCATTTTGAACGAAAGGAAAACGTGCGGATGTTTTATTAATTCGAGGGCTCAATTAAAGGAAAACGTGCGGACGTTTTATTAATTCGAGGGCTCGATTAAAGGAAAATGTGTGCATGTTTTATTAATTTGAGGCCTTGATTAAAGGAAAACGTGCGCACGAATTATCACAGCCATTAAAACGTGTGCACGAATTATCACGGCCATTAAAACGCGTGCACGAATTATCACGGCCATTAAAACATGTGCACGTTTTATTAATTTGAGAGCACATTTTATTAATTCATGGGCTCAATTAAAGGAAAACGTGCGCACAAATTGTCATGGTCAGAAAAAAATATCACTTTAAGTGACCTCTCCCGGGTTCCGTAGTTGACTGCTGCATTAATGTTTAAAATTATATTTATAGGACCTTTAATTATTTTTGCTGAGGTATAGTATTTGTACAATACTAAACTTGTATATCTCCAGCATTTACTGATTGTTGTACATTTGTGTGAACTAAAAGTGCATTGTACCACAGACTGCAGTTACCGTCACAAGTCCGTCCTCTAGGTTTGGATGTATCACCGAAATAAACAGCGGTTATCACACAGCCTTACACAATAATACATTTTTAATTGCATCCCTGAAACCATCAGTGAAAATTAATTATGTTGATATGTTAATTAATAATACTTTCCTTACCACTTGCATTTTTTACACAATTTTTATTATTATTATTAATATTAGACAGTCAGATTGGTAGTTTTTGTGCGTGTGTGTTAATAGGTTAGAGCATTTGTAAATGGGAATTCTTTGCTTTCGAGCAATATTACGACATTTTTTGCCTGGAAACAGTCACACTCATGGCAGATTTCCTCAGTTTCGCACAGATTGCCTCTATATCTGCTGGTGCTCTCACAATAAAACACATTTTGCACCAGCTGTTGAATGATGGAACTGTAAACTAAAGTGCTGATTCTCACGAGGATAATTGTTTCGAATATAGGTTTGTGAAGTGTCCAAACTGCTACCTTTAAGTTATTCCTGGCTTATTTCCCGCTGACTGAGATGAGAACCGCTGAGGAGTCTTCTGGTACGGTCCTGCACCGCCTCATCCAAGAGCAGCTCCGCTACGGGAACCTGGCCGACACTCGTGCACTTCTGGCTATACAGCAGCAGGCGCTGCGTGGGGGCCCAGGCAGTCCCCGCTGCTCTGTGGAGAGCCTGACTCAGGACGAGTCCCAGTACATGCACATGTCAACACGCCAAGAGCCTCAAGGCCAAGAGCACCAGGGGGACTGCGTGCTGTCCGAGAGCCCCGTGTGCCAACTCTACCAGTTCCACGGAGAGGAGCTGCCCACATATGAGCAGGCAAAGGCACAGTCCCAGTATGTGATCTCTCAGAAGGAGCAAGCAGACCGTGGTGGTCAGACTGTGGATACACTGGG
This sequence comes from Thalassophryne amazonica, assembly GCF_902500255.1. Classification (NCBI taxonomy): domain Eukaryota; kingdom Metazoa; phylum Chordata; class Actinopteri; order Batrachoidiformes; family Batrachoididae; genus Thalassophryne; species Thalassophryne amazonica. Next base: position 104,192,181 of record NC_047112.1, on the reverse strand, counting down.
GAGTCACAGTGAGGGGCAGTGGGATGTGAAGCGGGAGCATGCTCGCTCCCTCAGTGAGCGGCTCATGCAGCTCTCTCTGGAGAGGAACAGACCTAAAGACAGCCTTCCCATGAGTTCCTCACACAGCTACCCACAGCTGCACAGGAATGATATCACAACCGCTGGAGTGGCATCTAACAGACAGGGGGCTCCACACTGTGCAGACGGGCCACCTCCAGATTATCCTCTCTGCACTCGGCTCCCCGGATACATGCTCAGTTACTCCCAGGAGCACGGACACTACCACAGAGAGCCGCCTCCTCCCTTCTACTCACAGCATCACAGGTACTCACACACACACGCACACACACACACACACACACACACACCACACACACACACACACACACACACACACACACACACACACACACACACACACACACACACACACGCGCGCGCACACTGCTGTCCTCAGTTTGTGTGACCATCAGCTAATAAATGTGTTTGTCAGCGGTGTGTTTTCATCCTGGTGTTTTGTGTCTACAGCTACGTGTCTGCACAGTCCCATCACACAGTGATCGCTGCGACCTCAGAGCTGATCAGCGCCACCTCCAGCAAAAACCTGTTGCTGCAGGAGAATGAAAGGCTGAGGAAAGAGCTGGAGCTCTACACCGATAAGGCCACCAGGCTGCAGAAGGTGAGATGAATGCAGCTGCTGGTTCACAGGAGGTTCAGAAATAACTAGATTTTTTTTTCACATGCATGCCAGAATCCCAAATCATAGAAAAGACTTGAGAACTGCCGCTGTTTTGCATATTTAATATCCCATAGATATGTCTGCCACAGAAATGCATAAATCATAAAAAGAAATCATTACTTTGTGATTGTTAACACTGGTTATGTTCTGAAATAGGTCAGAAGTCCACACAACCCCTCAGAAAGGATTTTGTATGAAATGAATCATGAAAGAAAAAGAGAGTTAGAGCCCCTTCACACTTAGTATGAATAAATACAAATCATGGTGAATCACGGTGAAACAGCTCGCATGAGCGAACTAGGAAAACATCGAGGTGACGTCGGGAGGGACACGTGGTTCAAGCAGGCATGAACAATCTCGCTGCAGTGTCGCAGCGGGAACACAGTGCAAGCAGCTGGAATATGTGTAACCACACTGTGCAGCTGCTGTGAAAAAAAATTAAAAAATACATGCCACCCGCAGGATTCGGACCTACAATTTACAAAAGCTCTGATTGCCAGCCAGAAACATTACCATTGCACTGTCCTATAAAAGTTGCCGAAAAAAATGCATGAAATAAACAAGGCGATAGACCGCAATGTTTCTGTGTAGGCTCTCAGTTGTCCAGGTGGTTTCCATAGTAGAGAAGCTTGAATCTTCGACTGGACTGGGTATACCAGCACCGCAGAGAGGTCACCAGTGGACCTCAGTCTGCAGTTCATATCCACCTGAAAGACACTCACCACACGTTTGAGGACAAGGAAGTTAAAATCTTAGCCAGAGAGAAGAAATGGTTTGAGAGAGGTGTCAAGGAAGCATTCTTTGTAAAACAGTTGAAACCCAGCCTTAACCGGGGGGCGGGTCTCAGACACGCTTTGTCCCCTGTTTACAATGGGGTACTCAGGTCAAAGCAGTTTCAGTCTTTTGTTCATGGTAATGACTCATTAACGTCATCAGGAGAGTCGTCAAGGGAGCCATCAGGGGAGGCTTCCATCCCATCATTAGGAGAGTGCTAACTAGAGCACAATAGGTGCTAATTAGAGCTATTGTTTAGTCACTAGCCTATAGCAGTCGGCCTCTCGGTAGGAGGGGTCTGGTTAGGTTAAAAACTCCAGCTTTTGTTGGCTTCTGGTTTATTCTTCTGTACAAGAGTCAAGACAGAAGTCAGACTACCAGAGCAAGAATTTTAGCTTCTGTGATTTGAAGGGAAACGTCCTCACGTCAAGCAACCCAGTCCAGTCGAAGATTCAAGCTTCTCTACTAAGGAGATAGACGTATTTAAAAAAAATAAAACCACATAACATTATAACAACGCCACATTTTATTGAATCCCTCTTATCAAGTCGACAATACAAGTATGAACGGTCTGTTCCTCTGTAGATGACCCATGGTCACAGACTTACAGTCATGTAATGACATGAATGATGCAGTGCACTCTTATCATGCTCACATCTGCTGAACCCAGCATATCTGGCCCGACACGCATCTTGTGGACGGCGTGCCGCAGGACTGACACCGCGTCATGTGGAGGACAGCTTACGTGAGTGACGTGATATTCAGATCGCCCACTGCGTGTTATGATCTGACAGTCTGTTTCACCTGCGACAGCCTGTCAATATGTGCACTGTGCGCTTGCTCACTGCAGCCTGTCACAACAGCAATATATGTTTTTATATATGTGTCCACATGAGGACAGCAAGCAGACACATGCGTGTCACAGTGGACAGTCATAAGTTCATGTCCGTCCAAACATGGTACATGCTCCCCAGCCGTGACACCCAGAACCAGAGATCTCAACAGCTGTGGCTGTCAGCAGCAATGCCCCCTGTCAGTTCAGCGCACACACCAATGTGTCACTCTCTTCTGTGTTATGTGATCATTTCATTTTAGTTATTTCTACTTCTATTTAGCACAACACATGCGCGATTCACACATATGGCACATGTGTTGTGGGGGGAGCCGACACTCTGGCACGGCACATATGCGTTGCTGTTTTGCAATGCCACACTTGTGGGGCACTTAGACACATTTCACAGCTAGCTCGAAAGTGATCGTCTGCTCGCTATTTTCGTGCTTACACCGCGAATGGCCACACATTTTCTAAGTGCCAAGCGAGTGGTGTTAGATGTTCCTGAGTGCAAGGTTAGGTAGGATTACTTTGAAAGAATACATGTGGATTACATGTATGTATGTACATACATTTGGATTGCTTGTAATCTGATTACTTTTGGAGTACATTTCAAAGTAATCCTAACCAACCTTGCCTGTGTGTCACCTGGAATTTGGCCGACACCTGCTGCGAGAAGGATCAAATGGGCTCTCACAGCGCACACTCTGTCTTTCATTTGCTGGTGTGCACAAATAGTTGTAGCAACAGGTGTACAAGGTGTTGGAGGCAGCTACGATTTTACACGTATTGCATACGATTCCTGCTGCGTGTGCAATTCAGCCACATTCATACTATGTGTAAAGGGGCCTTAGAGAGGTGGTTGAGTGAGGTAAGCAGTGGGGTCTATGAGCGAGAAAGAGTGTCTACCCACAGAAAAGTACATCAGACAAGTATTATGTCATAAAACCCCAATATCATCACAACCCTGCAGAAATTGAGTACAAATGTTGAATCGGAGGCTTCTTTCATCTCGCTCTGTCTCTCTCAGCACGTTTTGAAGTTACATGTAACTCTTAATGAGTTTTCTTTGTTTGTAAAGCTGAGCTGTGGTGGCCACTCAGACCACCACTGCGTGCTGCCGTAAATAAACACAAATGCTTTTACATCTGGCATCCACAAAAGCAGAAATAATCATTTCAGGGTTTTATTTGCACATGTCTGAAAACCTGTCTGACAACAACAATGAACAAGAAAAAGAAGTGTGCTTGTATAAGCCTGTGAGTGGCCTCAAACCAAACCTAGACCCGTGTGGGGGTTTGACTCAACATCTCCAGACTAATGGTGGCACCTGTCTCTTTACTCACATTAACTTTCTTCTCACCTTACTCTCTCAGTTGGAGCTGGAAATCCAGCGGATATCAGAGGCTTACGGTACCCTGATGAAAGGCTCTGCCAAGCGGGAATCTCTGGAAAAAACGATGAGGAACAAACTAGAGGCAGAGATTAAGAGGCTGCATGACTTCAACAGAGACCTGAGAGGTATGTATCCAAACGTCTGTGCCACTAACACACACCACGCTGTTATATTCATGTGTGTAATTGCTATGATTTCTTTCAACTGCTTTGAACAGAACAAACTGACACTGTGGCCAAACACAGAGTGGCCAAGAACGCTGAGTGTGCAGACCAGAAGCAGCATGTCTTTGTTAAACTGCTTGAGCAAAGTAAGTCCAAATCGCTTAAGACATTTGTTTCATACCATTGTGAAGACAAATCCTGCCGCACCATCAGCCAGTCCTTTGGTGGTCTCAAACTGAAATTATAAAGGGTCGCTGAGCAGGTGGCTCTGTGGGATAGGAGATGGACTACTAATATGCAGACTGGGGTTGTGTGTTTCAGGCTACCTGTCTGTGTCTATGTACAAGACATTTTCATCCGTATTGTCCCAGTCCACAGACACCAGCCTTGGCTGTGGAAATAACACACTCCAACAGCTGCTCTACGATCACAGTTCAGTGGTCCTCGTCTTCCTTCAGAATGTGGACATAAATGGATCTGTTAATTCTGTCTAGACTTGTACAACACATACTGTATACCAGTTGTTTTAATAGCAGCAAGAATGCAGCCTGGATTCCAAGAATATTTTTGTGGTATTTCAGTCTGTTCCATGTTTAGGAAGCAACTGCAGTTGCATGACTGCAGTTCTGTGTCACCGTTGACTTTCCTCTTCAAGGAGAACTAATATATCTAAGATTCCAGGGTTTCCATTCCCAACGCAATACAACCCCGAGCCAGACAAATTTTTGCTGTTGTGCTCAAAGAGTCTTCCTGATGAGTAGTATCACTTCTGTTGTGTCGAAATATCATTTTGGCCACGTGGCTTATTTGTCTAGGCATGATCCAGCAAGCAGGTACCTCAGTGTTGAGGACCCCAGCAGCTGGAGAAGGCCAAGGACATGCCCATGCATCACCTGTTTGCAGTAGATAGATGGTTACTTCAGCAGTTGGAGATGGACCAGTTGTCTGGTGGGGTGGTTGTCATTCAGAACCCAAGGCAGTTCCATAGTGTGATGGATGCAGTGGTGAAGCGTGGCAGTGGTGTATGCTCTCAGATCTGACCTAACCTGCTCGAAGATGTGCTGTGGATTTAAATAACTTAAAATCATCTGACTATGTGTTCCTGAACTTACACAGTGAACTTACAGCCCTGACTACAAATACAAGGAGTGCATTGTCTTTTTACCTTTGATTTAATACGATACTGACTTTTGGTACATATTTTAGAAAAATAACGTTAGCCATTTGAATTTTCAATAGGGGGCCAAGTAGGGGTCAGTTGAAGAACTGCATAAAAAAGTGTTCCAGTCATATTGAAAGCTATACCACATTATGTGTCTGATCACAGAGATTCCAAAAAGGTATAGTTTGGACTATCTATAACTGAATGTTCTGGAGTTATGGGGTAAAAACAGCAAGCATTGTGACAAAGGTCACTTTCAGTTTGTACAGGGGTCAAAAGTTAAAGTTGCTCCAATTATGGTAAAACATGATGCAAATTATTGGTTGAGTTAGTGGGGTTTTAAAAGGAATAGTTTGCACCATGTGTCATGCTTAGTTATCATGTTACGGGGTAACATATGTCACATGTCATAGAATCCAATGGAAGTCGACATTGTTTAGAATAGAATAGAATTTATTATTATCATTGTACATGACACCAGAAAAAAATACTGTGCATGACAATGAAATTAAAAACAATCTCTTAAAAGCACATTTAAAATAAATAAATAGAATAATAAATAACCCTAAAAAATCTACAAAAAACCAAGTTAAAACACTCAATCACAATCATAAAATGGCAGGATTTGACCTTTACTTTGGAGACCAAACATTCAACACAGTCAGAACTATTCCATTTGTTAATACTATTAGTTCAACCAATAATTTGCACCACGTTTTACCAAAACGGGAGCAACTTTAACTTTTGACCCCTGTACAAACCGAAACTGACCTTTATCACCATTCTTGCTGTTTTTACCCCATAACTCCAGAACATTCAGTTATAGATAGTCCAAACTATACCTTTTTGGAATCCTTGTGATCAGACACCTAATGTGGTATGGCGTTCAATATGATTGGAACCTTTTTTTTTTTTTTTTTTACCCCTATGCAGTTCTTCAATTAACCCCTACTTGGCCCTCTATTGAAAATTCAAATGGCTAACGTTATTTTTCTACAATATGTACCAAAAGGTATACACAGTCAAATTTTGGTGCTTGTAACCAGATTTGAACGATTCTTACAGTTATCTGCTGTACTTGACTGGTGGTTGGCTCTCACTGCGGTATTGTATCACTTCCTGTTCCAGAGCACAGCGGTGTTTTGCTGTATCTGTTAGCTGTTTAATCTGCGCAGTTAGATTGATCTAGTTAACTAGATAACGATTTGTTTCACAGTGTAATCTTCACGTGCCTTAACTAAAGCACTCCCTCTGCTGAATCACCTCTAAATTATTTACACATTATTCACTTTGTGTGTTTTTAGGAATCCGCTAGCTTAGCGCAGCTACTAGCTCTTAGCCGATTTAGCATAGTGGCTTCTCCTGTCTCTCACGCACTTTTCTGCTCTGGGTGTGAAATGTTTAGTTATTCCTCGGCCTCCTTTAGCAGTAATGGTACTTGTACAACCCCTGGCAAAAAATATGGAATCACCGGCCTCGGAGGATGTTCATTCAGTTGTTTAATTTTGTAGAAAAAAAGCAGATCACAGACATGACACAAAACTAGTCATTTGAAATGGCAACTTTCTGGCTTTAAGAAACACTATAATAAATCAGGAAAAAAAAAATTGTGGCAGTCAGCAACGGTTACTTTTTTAGACCAAGCAGAGGGAAAAAAATATGGAATCACTCAATTCTGAGGAAAAAATTATGGAATCATGAAAAACAAAAGAACGCTCCAATACATCACTAGTATTTTGTTGCACCACCTCTGGCTTTTATAACAGCTTGCAGTCTCTGAGGCATGGACTTAATGAGTGACAAACATCTTCATCAATCTGGCTCCAACTTTCTCTGATTGCTGTTGCCAGATCAGCTTTGCAGGTTGGAGCCTTGTCATGGACCATTTTCTTCAACTTCCACCAAAGATTTTCAATTGGATTAAGATCCGGACTATTTGCAGGCCATAACATTGACCCTATGTGTCTTTTTTGCAAGGAATGTTTTCACAGTTTTTGCTCTATGGCAAGATGCATTATCATCTTGAAAAATGATTTCATCATCCCCAAACATCCTTTCAATTGATGGAATAAGAAAAGTGTCCAAAATATCAATGTAAACTTGTGCATTTATTGATGATGTAATGACAGCCATCTCCCCAGTGCCTTTACCTGACATGCAGCCACATATCATTAATGACTGTGGAAATTTACATGCTCTCTTCAGGCAGTCATCTTTATAAATCTCATTGGAACGGCACCAAACAAAAGTTCCAGCATCATCACCTTGCCCAATGCAGATTTGAGATTCATCACTGAATATGACTTTCATCCAGTCATCCACAGTCCATGATTGCTTTTCCTTAGCCCATTGTAACCTTGTTTTTTCTGTTTAGGTATTGATGGCTTTCGTTTAGCTTTTCTGTATGTAAATCCCATTTCCTTTAGGCGGTTTCTTACAGTTCGGTCACAGACGTTGACTCCAGTTTCCTCCCATTCATTCCTCATTTGTTTTGTTGTGCATTTTTGATTTTTGAGACATATTGCTTTAAGTTTTCTGTCTTGACGCTTTGATGTCTTCCTTGGTCTACCAGTATGTTTGCCTTTAACAACCTTCCCATGCTGTTTGTATTTGGTCCAGAGTTTAGACACAGCTGACTGTGAACAACCATCATCTTTTGCAACATTGCGTGATGATTTACCCTCTTTTAAGAGTTTGATAATCCTCTCCTTTGTTTCAATTGACATCTCTCGTGTTGGAGCCATGATTCATGTCAGTCCACTTGGTGCAACAGCTCTCCAAGGTGTGATCACTCCTTTTTAGATGCAGACTAACGAGCAGATCTGATTTGATGCAGGTATTAGTTTTGGGGATGAAAATTTACAGGGTGATTCCATAATTTATTCCTCAGAATTGAGTGAGTCCATATTTTTTTCCCTCTGCTTGGTCTAAAAAAGTAACCGTTACTGACTGCCACAATAATTTTTCCTGATTTCTTATAGTGTTTCTTAAAGCCAGAAAATTGCAATTTGAAATGACTTTAGTTTTGTGTCATGTCTGTGATCTGCTTTTATTCTACAAAATTAAACAACTGAATGAACATCCTCTGAGGCCGGTGATTCCATAATTATTGCCAAGGGTTGTAATAAGTGTAGCTTATTCGTAGCTTTGGAGGCCAGGCTGGGCGAATTGGAGACTCGGCTCCGCACCGTGGAAAATTCCACAGCTAGCCAGGCCCCTGTAGTCGGTGCGGACCAAGGTAGCTTAGCCGCTGTTAGTTCCCTTCCAGCAGATCCAGAGCAGCCGGGAAAGCAGGCCGACTGGGTGACTGTGAGGAGGAAGCGTAGCCCTAAACAGAAGCCCCGTGTACACCGCCAACCCGTTCACATTTCTAACCGTTATTCCCCACTCGGCAACACACCCGCCGAGGATCAAACTCTGGTTATTGGCGACTCTGTTTTGAGAAATGTGAAGTTAGCGACACCAGCAACCATAGTCAGTTGTCTTCCGGGGGCCAGAGCAGGCAACATTGAAGGAAATTTGAAACTGCTGGCTAAGGCTAAGCGTAAATTTGGTAAGATTGTAATTCACGTCGGCAGTAATGACACCCGGTTACGTCAATCGGAGGTCACTAAAATTAACATTTAATCGGTGTGTAACTTTGCAAAAACAATGTCGGACTCTGTAGTTTTCTCTGGGCCCCTCCCCAATCGGACCGGGAGTGACATGTTTATAATAATTGATCAACATATTGATTTATTCTGCCTTACAGAAACCTGGTTACAGCAGGATGAATATGTTAGTTTAAATGAGTCAACACCCCCGACTCACACTAACTGCCAGAATGCTCGTAGCATGGACCGAGGCGGAGGATTAGCAGCAATCTTCCATTCCAGCCTATTAATTAATCAAAAACCCAGACAGAGCTTTAATTCATTTGAAAGCTTGACTCTTAGTCTTGTCCATCCAAATTGGAAGTCCCAAAAACCAGTTTTATTTGTTATTATCTATCGTCCACCTGGTCGTTACTGTGAGTTTCTCTGTGAATTTTCAGACCTTTTGTCTGACTTAGTGCTTAGCTCAGATAAGATAATTGTAGTGGGCGATTTTAACATACACACAGATGCTGAGAATGACAGCCTCAACACTGCATTTAATCTATTATTAGACTCAATTGGCTTTGCTCAAAATGTAAATGAGTCCACCCACCACTTTAATCATATCTTAGATCTTGTTCTGACTTATGGTATGGAAATTGAAGACTTAACAGTATTCCCTGAAAACTCCCTTCTGTCTGATCATTTCTTAATAACATTTACATTTACTCTGATGGACTACCCAGCAGTGGGGAATAAGTTTCATTACACTAGAAGTATTTCAGAAAGCGCTGTAACTAGGTTTAAGGATATGATTCCTTCTTTATGTTCTCTAATGCCATATACCAACACAGTGCAGAGTAGCTACCTAAACTCTGTAAGTGAGATAGAGTATCTCGTCAATAGTTTTACATCCTCATTGAAGACAACTTTCGATGCTGTAGCTCCTCTGAAAAAGAGAGCTTTAAATCAGAAGTGCCTGACTCTGTGGTATAACTCACAAACTCGCAGCTTAAAGCAGATAACCCGTAAGTTGGAGAGGAAATGGCGTCTCACTAATTTAGAAGATCTTCACTTAGCCTGGAAAAAGAGTCTGTTGCTCTATAAAAAAAAGCCCTCCGTAAAGCTAGGACATCTTACTACTCATCACTAATTGAAGAAAATAAGAACAACCCCAGGTTTCTTTTCAGCACAGAAACAGCATTAGTGAAGGTTACAAATGATCTTCTTATAGCCTCAGACAGTGGACTCATCTCTGTGCTTGTTCTGTTAGACCTCAGTGCTGCTTTTGATACTGTTGACCATAAAATTTTATTACAGAGATTAGAGCATGCCATAGGTATTAAAGGCACTGCGCTGCGGTGGTTTGAATCATATTTATCTAATAGATTACAATTTGTTCATGTAAATGGGGAATCTTCTTCACAGACTAAGGTTAATTATGGAGTTCCACAAGGTTCTGTGCTAGGACCAATTTTATTCACTTTATACATGTTTCCCTTAGGCAGTATTATTAGACGGCATTGCTTAAATTTTCATTGTTACGCAGGTGATACCCAGCTTTATCTATCCATGAAGCCAGAGGACACACACCAATTAGCTAAACTGCAGGATTGTCTTACAGACATAAAGACATGGATGACCTCTAATTTCCTGCTTTTAAACTCAGATAAAACTGAAGTTATTGTACTTGGCCCCACAAATCTTAGAAACATGCTGTCTAACCAGATCCTTACTCTGGATGGCATTACCCTGACCTCTAGTAATACTGTGAGAAGTCTTGGAGTAATTTTTGATCAGGATATGTCATTCAATGCGCATATTAAACAAATATGTAGGACTGCTTTTTTTGCATTTGCGCAATATCTCTAAAATTAGAAAGGTCTTGTCTCAGAGTGATGCTGAAAAAATAATTCATGCATTTATTTCCTCTAGGCTGGACTATTGTAATTCATTATTATCAGGTTGTCCTAAAAGTTCCCTGAAAAGCCTTCAGTTAATTCAAAATGCTGCAGCTAGAGTACTGATAGGGACTAGAAGGAGAGAGCATATCTCACCCATACTGGCCTCTCTTCATTGGCTTCCTGTTAATTCCAGAATAGAATTTAAAATTCTTCTTCTTACTTATAAGGTTTTGAATAATCAGGTCCCATCTTATCTTAGGGACCTCATAGTACCATATCACCCCAATAGAGCGCTTTGCTCTCAGACTGCAGGCTTACTTGTAGTTCCTAGGGTTTGTAAGAGTAGAATGGGAGGCAGAGCCTTCAGCTTTCAGGCTCCTCTCCTGTGGAACCAGCTCCCAATTCAGATCACGGAGACAGACACCCTCTCTACTTTTAAGATTAGGCTTAAAACTTTCCTTTTTGCTAAAGCTTATAGTTAGGGCTGGATCAGGTGACCCTGAACCATCCCTTAGTTATGCTGCTATAGACGTAGACTGCTGGGGGGTTCCCATGATGCACTGAGTGTTTCTTTCTCTTTTTGCTCTGTATGCACCACTCTGCATTTAATCATTAGTGATTGATCTCTGCTCTCTTCCACAGCATGACTTTTTCCTGGTTCTCTCCCTCAGCCCCAACCAGTCCCAGCAGAAGACTGCCCCTCACTGAGCCTGGTTCTGCTGGAGGTTTCTTCCTGTTAAAAGGGAGTTTTTCCTTCCCACTGTCGCCAAGTGCTTGCTCACAGGGGGTCGTTTTGACCGTTGGGGTTTTTCCCTAATTATTGTATGGCTTTGCCTTACAATATAAAGCGCCTTGGGGCAACTGTTTGTTGTGATTTGGCGCTATATAAATAAAATTGATTTGATATGATTTACTGTCCAAGATGGATCTGAGGTGAAACTACACTGAAAAAGGCAACTGTCGGCCCAACATAATTAAGTGCTTTGCTTCATCTGGTAAATGAACTAAAGTAATATTTCTGGCTACTTGTTCATTTAAATTTGACAAATCTCATTTATTATACTCTGCAGCTGAGTGAGTGTCTTTAGCTGTAAACTCTAAAATGTTCCTCATTTGATTTGCTGAAACAACAGTGACATTAAATGTTGCGACAAAGATATGTACAATAGAGGATTGTGTCAGGTTGATTTTTCCTTTCTTACATGCTTGAATTATATTTTGAGCTGCTTGTTTATAGTACTTCATGTGCTTAGAAGGATTCCAGCACTTTTCCCAGTACAAAGATATGCCTGTGTGCATAAGTGGATAAGAGGAGTTCTACATTCCCTCTGCAGGAATGCACTTATGTTAGGTAATCAACCCACTTTTGAAGTTGACAAAGCATTAACTAGTCTTTACTTTTGGTCAGGTTCAATGTGGCCGTTCATATGTAGACTTGTTTTATTGAACAGATATTTAATAATAGATTAAATGAGCTATGGCACACAGTCTAAGGTGCATTGCGTAAATACATTTAAGGCGCGTCCAGCTGATTCTTTTGTTTTCACACAGCGCATAATCTGAGTGCAAAATAGGCTGTAGGATGATTTTCCTAGTTTAACGTGGGGAGCGAATTCAGAAGACTCAAACACTGACAAGAAACAGACTTCAATTTTAGATGTCGTATTAAAAGATTCCTTCACTGAACAGAGAGTTGCTACGACAGCTTCAGTGAAGCGATGTGATTTGTTGAAAAATGCTGCCTTTGGCATTTATATGCGTTCAATGCTCACGTATATCTGAAACTGTATGTGTCAAATCAAAACTGTGTTTTCTCTGTGTAGCGTGGTAAGCAAAGAACAGTATGCATCATGCATCCCAGAGGAGATATGAAGTTATCAAGTAGACCAGGGACAGGGTCACGAGACATACTGTCCAAAAGATGCACATGGATTGTGTTTATTCCTTTAATTAATTTGGGGGTGTTTGGGGCATAATATGAAATAAACCAATCAGACTGCAGTTGTCATCTGCCTTAGGGCCCGGTCACATGGAACATGACGATAGCTGAACGAAGGAAAAAAGTCACAAAGTCACAAATTGTTGAGAAAAGGTGGACGAATGAGCCTGCACTTCTCCCATCACCAAAAAGCCTGTGAGTCCAGATTGTATAAAGGAACAAAACAAAACTGAAACTAACAAAAGAAATATGAAGTGAACAGGGACCTTCACGCTTTAAACAGAATCAAAACGAAACATTCATGATGACATGACTTAACAGCGAGTATGTGACCAAACGCCAGCCTGTGTTCATGTCTGCAGCACCACAACAACAACATCATGCATAAACGAATGTGGCCGCAGGACCTTTGTGGCCGGGATGTTGGTGGGATCAAACCCAGATGGCTCGCACTAAAGACCATTCCACTACCAGGTCAGCCAAAGGGGAATTCCCCGTTATCCAAGCTAGCTGGAACGTGTTTTCAATCAGGACCTGGGACCTTCATCCTGCTACATATCTCCCCACCATTTTTGACTTCGTCCCGAAGTCACAGGTGCATTTAAGCATGTTCTGTGACTACCCACATCCTGTTCGTGATGCCAGATTATGGCCGCAGGACCTTTGTGGCCGGGATGGTGGTGGGATCGAACCCAGACGGATCGCACTAAAGACCATTCCTCTACCAGGTCAGCCAAAGGGGAAATCCCCGTTAGCCAAGCTAACAGGAACATCTTTTCAATCAGGACCTGGGACCTTCATCCTGCTACACAGTTAATAAAAGTAGTTGATCAAACGTTCTTGCCACTGTTGTTTCTGTATGACAGCGTTGCTTTTCATCCCACACATGGACGAGTCACGTTCAGCTCGTCAGATCTTTAGTTATTGATCCATTCAGTTATCATCAATGTTCATGCAAGACGTCAGACTTGAGAGGTTGGACAAAGTTGGACGACAATCAAATGGAACATTAACGGTACAGGAACTATGCAAACGATGCATAACTGTCAAGACAGAAAACAAAACGGAATAAGGACAAATTGAGGTTGTTATCGGGATTTGTTCACCTTTTCACCAGTTTGAAAATTCTGATGAAGCGCCAGCTAGAGAAACGAAGCTGGACAACGGTTAAACAATGTCTCCTAAAGTCAACGTAAGTCCAGATTTCTTATTTTGTTTTGGCTTTGGTGTCCTTCGTTAGTGCCGTGTGACCGGGGCTTTAAGAGTCAGAGTGCAGTGGAACCTGATGCATTCCTATTTAAAAAGTGGAGTCAAGTAAGTGGTTTCCTGGCAAGTTTGTAGCGCAGAAGCGCAGGTGGACGTCAGCCGCCAAAGCTCCTTGTGGTGGAACGGTGAGGCAGGAAGGTGAAGTTTTGTGATTTGCTGTTAGTGTTCTCTATACAAGCAGAGTGAACGTGGGGCACGAACCCACTTTTGTAAGGTGCATAAACATCTTTTGACCTATAAATAGCAGAAAAACTACCATGAACTTTGCACCAGCATTTTCGTGGGGAACAGTACAGCCACTTTCTACCTCCCCACAATAACAATGCACCAGCGCTACACCTGACCCCACCTTATTTCACGACCACTACACCCATGGGTGCTAGCCGGGCATAAAAAACAACAACCGCATTGGTTGTACACTACGAGTTACACTTGGGCTGCACTGTGCCCTGAGGTTAGAAGACAGATGGTTTGTCGGTTTCAAAATGCACATGCAGTAAATGTCTCTTGTTGGGTCTGAGTACATTATTAAGTCACTGCTGTGTGATTAGTTACACAGCCACATGACTGACCCCAGTCACTTCTGTTTACGGCTATGACTCACCTGTCTTTCTCTTTCTGTCTCTTAGATGAAGAACAACAGCGTGAGCGTGAACGCCTGGAAAAGCAGGTTCAGCATCTGCGTGTATCTGGGGAGGAGTGCCAGCGGAGACGGGAGCTGCTTGAACAGGCACTGGCTTTGGCGCAAGGTCGCAACCAACAACTGGAGGAAGAGTTGCAAAGAAAGCGAGCATATGTGGAGAAAGTGGAGCGACTGCAGGGCGCACTGGCTCAGCTGCAAGCGGCATGCGAGAAGAGGGAAGCGCTGGAGCTGCGGCTCCGTACTCGGCTGGAGCAGGAACTGAAAAGCCTTCGGGCACAGCAGGTAGACAAACGTTCCTTACTGTAACTTCAGTCTCCTGAAGCGTAAAGTTAATGAGCTCTTTGTGTCATGAGACCTAATGTCACCTTAAATATTGTCTCAGTGTCACAATCAGGCAGTATCTTCAGAACTGAGCTCCACCGCTTTGCTACAGCAGCTGAGGGAGAAAGAGGAGCATGTCCTGGCTCTAGAAGCTGACATCACCAAGTGGGAGCAGAAATACCTGGAGGAGAGCACCATGAGGCAGTTTGCAATGGATGCTGCCGCCACTGCTGCAGCACAAAGGTACAATGGAACATGCACAACATGAAGAGAGAATAGTACCTCCTCCAGACCAAACAGAAAGTTAGATTTGATTTTTACCAAAAGCATTTAGGCTTGAGTTTTAATGAACAAGCAGCAGTGATCTTGGTGACCACCAAACATGTTCATTCCAGTAAAAGGACCTGATATGTTAACTTCTGAATTTATATTTACAGAGATACAACCATCATCAAACACTCGCCCCAACAGTCACCAAACAGCAGTTTCAATGACCACCTGCCGCTGCCCACTCACAGACATCAGGAGATGGAGAACAGGTTTGCACATCTCTTTGTCCACACTCACATTTAGAACTTTCACTGGTGCTTTCATACCATTTTAAGTCTGCTGGGCATCCTTCAACATTTATTCCTTGTATGTGTGTGTGTTCAGGATCCGAGTGCTTCATGCTCAAGTCCTGGAGAAAGACGCGGTGATCAAAGTTCTCCAGCAGTGTTCTAGGCTTGAACAGACCAAGATGGAGAAACAGGGGCTCCGGCTAGCAAGGTCCGTCCCCTCTATCAACACCGTGACCAGCAGCATAGAGGTCAAAGGTGAGAGAAAGTCCCTGATCCTCACACTTCATGCAACAGCCAGGAATATTCCGTCTGTAATGACAAAAGTGATGGAGCAACAACTGGCAGACGTGTCGTGTCGCCACATAGAATGTAGAATTTCTATTAAAACGTCTCACACATGCCTTTCCTCTGCCTCAAATAGAAAATGCATTTTTAAACTGGATGCATATCATCTCTCACTCCAGAATAGCTGATCCAGAATAGTTGGGGGAAGGATGGAGTGGGTGTTTGGGGGTATAAATATGGATGGAATCTGGGAATTAAAACAGCCTTTTCTTTCCTTTATATTATAAGAAAAGAACCTCTCAGATGATCAGACGGGTGCTGTGTCACTGACCTTCCACCCTCATGTGCTACCGAAGACCCCGAGCCGAGATTGCGGCACCCAAAGTGAGGCGGCCCCACAGGAGCCTGACATCCCAACAGAAACCTGCAAGTCCAAAGCTCCAGAGCCAGTCGCAGCAGCAAACACTGGTGAGTCTACCAACTCATGAAAGATTTTAACTCTTTGCTCACATTTTGAAGCTGAGGGCTCAATCTCAGGTCACCCGAGGGCCACTCCCCTCCCAAGGGGACCAGTTTAAACAAACAAATGAATAAACAGCATGGGATCTTCCGAGCTGATTCAATCTGTCATCATAGCCGTAGAAATCACATAAGAGGTCTATTAGAAAAGTATCTGACCTTATTATTTTTTTCAAAAACCATATGGATTTGAATCACGTGTGATTGCGTCAGACAAGCTTGAACCCTCGTGCGCATGCGTGAGTTTTTCCACGCCTGTCGGTTGCGTCATTCACAGGTGAGCAGGCTTTGAGTGAGGAGTGGTCCAGCCCCCTCGGCGGATTTTCATTGTCAGGAAATGGCGGAATGATTTGGGCTTTTTTTCCATCAGAATTTTTTCAGAAACTGTTAGAGACTGGCAGCTGGACACCATTAGAAAAATTTATCTGGCTTTCGGTGAAAATTTTACGGGCTTCACAGAGAATAAGGACTGTTACTACAGTTTTAAGGACGGCTTTAAGGACGCTCGGCGCGCCGCGCTCCGTGCCACCATTGAGAGCCACAAACCACCGGATCATTTCTAAACGGATGGCTCTGTGGAGCCGGGACCGTCATGTGCACTTTCTCTGGTTATCACAAGAGCTGGACATCAACCATTTTCCGGCAGATTTCACTTTTAACAAGAGATTTTGTCATGGAAAGCCGAGCAGAGGCTTCGTGCGTCACGACCGATTTGCTGATGGAGCGAGACAAAGGAACACCTCCGTTTTGGTCTCACAGGACGGCTTTGAGATGGAGTTCAGACAGCTGTCGGTGGTTTTTCCATCAAGTGATTATCTGAGAAATTGTGGATGTGCCTGGACATGCCAGAACATGTCCCGTGAGGCTTCATCACGGCGTTGCTTTGCGCCATGTGGCACCGCCGCGATGCGCGGAATTCCTCCGCACGTCTGTCTCAATGTGCCGAAAAAGTGCTCATGTCCACGTCTTTTCACAATTCCTGTGCTAGTCAGACGACGTTCCAGATAAAACACAGCGTCCAGTTTGGAAATGAACGGCACATTCCACTGTTACAGGAGTTTTTGTCATGGAAAGAGGAGCGGAGGCTTCACGCATCACGACCGATTTGCTGATGGAGCGAGACAAAATCACCTCCGTTTTGGTCTCACAGGACGGCTTTGAAGTGGCGTTCAGACAGCTGTCGGTGGTTTTTCCATCGAGTGATTATCCGAGAAATTGTGGATGTGCCTGGACATGCCAGAACATGTCCCGTGAGGCTTCACCACGGTGTTGCTGTGCACCATGCGGCACCGCCGTGATGCGCGAAGCCTCCGCTCCTCTTTCCATGACAAAAACTCTTGTTAAAAGTTAAATCTGCCGGAAAATGGTTGATATCCAGCTCTTGTGATAACCAGAGAAAGTGCACACGACGGTCCCACCTCCACAGAGCCATCCGTTTAGAAATGATCCGGTGGTTTGTGGCTCTCGATGACGGCACGGAGCACGGCGCGCCGAGCGTCCTTAAAGCTGTCCTTACAGCTGTCCTTAAAGCTGTAGTAACAGTCCTTATTCTCTGTGAAGCCCGTAAAATTTTCACCGAAAGCCAGATAAATTTTTTGAATGGATCCAGCTGCCAGTCTCTAACAGTTTCTGAAAAAATTCTGATGGAAAAAAAGCCCAAATCATTCCGCCATTTCCTGACAATGAAAATCCGCTGAGGGGGTGGACCACTCCTCACTCAAAGCCTGCTCACAGGCGAATGACGCAACCGACAGGCGTGGAAAAACTCACGCATGCGCACGAGGGTTCAAGCTTGTCTGACGCAATCACACGTGATTCAAATCCATATGGTTTTTGAAAAAAATAATAAGGTCAGATACTTTTCTAATAGACCTCGTATTTTCTAAATTGGAAGGTTCAAATTTAGATACATGAAAAACCACAATACATATTGTATCCTTATCACCTTTGGCCATTTCTTTGTTTGCCAGGAGGATATTTCCAAAAAGACATGAATGGATTTCAATCAGATCTGATGGAGGGGTAGGCCTTGGGTAAAGATAGAGTTGATTTAAATTATGAATCATGAATGTTTATGAGTGCAATTGTATTTTCAGTTGAAAGATGAAAACATCCAATTAATGAGGTAAAGCTCATTTGAGTGGAACATTCCATCTTTCAAAAGATGATACAGTATTCTTTCCATTATATGTGTTGGGAAAGTGTAGTGACACGGACCCACAACAGGGGGCGCAAATGAACGGTCAATAGATGAGCCAAAATATAAGAATTTAATGTTGTGAATGTGCACAACGAACATACAGACAATCTCAGAATATCATAACAGTCAATACACAAAGGTGACGTGTGGGCAGGCTCGAGGATAGAAGACGTCTGTCCTAAGAAGAGCCGGAACCACACGATTTCCGCCGCCCCAGAACCTGGTGAATACTGGAGCCGCCAAGTCCCGAATTCCCAGGTGATCACCGTCCCCGACTGTCTGATCTGGTACTGCTGGCGAAGAACAAAGACAGTCAAGTGTGGGTGTGTGTACACCCAGTAACAACAACGGTGGGAATGCCACCTCCACCTCTCACTCAATAACTTGCAGAGTACTGTGGATTCCTCAGGGGAAAAGAGTGCCTTCAGCGCTCTCACAGCTTCCACCGACGGAGGAACTGGTACTCCTGCAAACACTCACAATATACAAATATTACAATTACAAAACGGCTGAGGATATTACCTCCAATGAAGTATGATATCTCGGCAACGAGGTGGAGATGACGTCTGGTCTTTATGGAGTGAGATGATGTTGAGTAGATGGGTGACAGCTGTCAAGAGGTAATGAGCGACAGCTGTCACCCCCGGCTGTGTCCATGGCGGCAGCGCCCTCTCGTGCCTGAAGCCCGCACTTCAGGCAGGGCGCCCTCTGGTGGTGGGCCAGCAGTACCTCCTCTTCTGGCGGCCCACACAACAGGATCCCCCCCTCAACGGGCGCCTCCTGGCGCCCGACCAGGTTTGTCGGGGTGTCGGCGGTAGAAGTCGGCCAGGAGGGCCGGATCCAGGATGAAGCTCCTCTTCACCCAGGAGCGTTCTTCGGGTCCATACCCCTCCCAGTCCACCAAGTACTGGAACCCCCGACCCATCCGACGGACGTCCAGGAGCCGGCGCACCGTCCAAGCCGGCCCCCCGTCGATGATCCGAGCAGGAGGGGGCGCCGGTCCGGGAGCACAGAGGGGTGAGGTGTGATGAGGTTTGATACGTGACACGTGGAAAACCGGATGGATCCGCAGTGAAGCCGGGAGTTGGAGCTTCACTGCGGCAGGACTGAGGACTTTGAGGATCTTGAAGGGGCCAATGTACCTGTCCTGGAGTTTCGGGGAGTCCACCTGGAGGGGGATGTCCTTCGTGGAAAGCCACACCTCCTGCCCGGGCTGGTAAGCAGGGGCCGGGGATCGCCGGCGGTCTGCATGGGTCTTCGCCCTCGTCCAGGCCTTCAACAAGGCAGAGCGGGCGGAGCGCCACACCCAATGTCACTTCCGCAGGTGGGCCTGGACCGAGGGCACACCGACCTCTCCCTCCACCACGGGAAACAACGGGGGCTGATACCCCAAACACACCTCAAATGGGGAGAGGCCGGTGGCCGAAGACACCTGGCTGTTATGCGGTTACTCGATCCAGGCCAGATGGTTACTCCAGGCCGTCGGGTGCGCGGATGTGACGCAGCGGAGGGTCTGTTCCAGTTCCTGGTTGACCCGCTCTGCCTGTCCGTTCGTCTGTGGATGGTACCCGGACGAGAGGCTCACGGTGGCCCCCAGTTCCCTGCAGAAGCTCCTCCAGACGTGTGAGGAGAACTGGGGACCATGATCTGAGACGATGTCGGAGGGTATCCCATGCAGACGGACAACATGGTGGACCAGGAGGTCTGCTGTCTCCTGGGCTGTTGGGAGCTTCGGGAGGGCCACGAAGTGGGCCGCCTTGGAGAAACGGTCCACTATCGTGAAGATGGTGGTGTTGCCCTGGGACGGCGGGAGGCCCGTGACGAAATCCAGGCCGATGTGGGACCAGGGGCGATGAGGCACCGGCAGCGGCTGGAGGAGTCCTTGGGCCTTTGTGTGTACTGCCTTGCCCCTGGCACAGGTGGTGCAGGCCTGGATATATTCCCGGACGTCTGCCTCCATAGACGCCCACCAGAAGCGCTGCCGGACAACTGCCACGGTCCTTCGCACCCCTGGATGACAGGAGAGCTTGGAACCATGACAGAAGTCCAAGACTGCAGCTCTGGCCTCTGGTGGGACGTACAGACAGTTCTTCGGACCTGTTCCTGGGTCTGGGCTCCGTGCCAGGGCCTCCCGGACGGTCTTCTCCACTTCCCAGGTGAGGGTGGCCACGATAGTGGACTCAGGCAGGATGGGCTCCGGTGGATCCGACAGTGCAGTTTTGACCTCCTCTTCGTGTACCCGGGACAAGGCATCCGACCTCTGGTTCTTGGTCCCGGGGCGATAGGTGATCCGGAAGTCAAAACGCCCGAAGAACAGTGACCAGCGGGCTTGCCTGGGGTTCAGCCGCTTGGCGGTCCTGATATACTCCAGGTTCCGATGGTCAGTGGAAACCGTGAATGGCACAGACGCTCCCTCCAACAGGTGTCTCCACTCCTCAAGAGCCTCTTTCACCGCAAGGAGTTCTCGATTGCCGACGTCATAGTTCCGTTCAGCCGGGGTCAACCTGCGTGAAAAGTAGGCACACGGGTGAAGTACCTTATCGGTCTCTCCGCTCTGGGACAGCACGGCTCCTATCCCTGAGTCAGAGGCGTCCACTTCAACCATGAACTGGCGGCTAGGGTCGGGCTGCACCAAAACTGGCGCAGTAGAGAACCGTCGTTTCAACTCCTTGAACGCGGCTTCGCACCGATCCGACCAGGTGAAGGGGACTTTTGGAGAGGTCAGGGCTGTCAGGGGGCTAACTACCTGACTGTAGCCCTTAATGAACCTCCTATAGAAATTAGCGAAGCCGAGGAACTGTTGCAGCTTCCTACGGCTTGTTGGTTGGGGCAATCTCTCACCGCCGCAACCTTGGCCGGATCAGGGGCGACGGAGTTAGAGGAGATGATAAACCCCAGGAAGGACAAAGACGTGCGGTGAAACTCGCACTTCTCGCCCTTCACAAACAGTCGGTTCTCTAACAACCGCTGCAGGACCTGACGTACATGCTGGACATGGGTCTCAGGATCCGGAGAAAAGATGAGAATATCGTCCAGATATACGAAGACGAATCAGTGCAGGAAGTCCCGCAAGACGTCGTTAACCAAGGCTTGGAACGTCGCGGGGGCGTTGGTGAGGCCGAACGGCATGACCAGGTACTCAAAGTGACCTAATGGGGTGTTAAATGCCGTCTTCCATTCGTCTCCCTTCCGGATCCGAACCAGGTGATACGCATTTCTAAGATCCAGCTTAGTAAAGATTTTGGCTCCATGCAGGGGGGTGAACACGGAATCTAACAATGGCAACGGGTATCGGTTGCGAACCGTAATCTCATTCAGCCCCCTATAATCAATGCATGGACGAAGTCCGCCATCTTTCTTGCCCACAAAAAAGAAACCTGCCCCCATCGGGGAGGTGGAGTTCCGGATCAGCTCGGCAGCTAATGAGTCCCGGATGTAGGTCTCCATTGATTCGCGCTCAGGTCGTGAGAGGTTGTACAGCCTGCTGGACGGGAACTCAGCGCCTGGAACCAAATCAATGGCACAATCGTACGGACGGTGCGGGGGAAGGGTGAGTGCCAGATCCTTACTGAAGACGTCAGCAAGATCGTGGTACTCAACCGGCACTGCCGTCAGATTGGGAGGGACTTTGACCTCCTCCTTAGCCTGTGAACCGGGAGGAACCGAGGATCCTAAACACCCCCGATGGCAGGTTTCGCTCCACTGAACCACCACCCCAGACGGCCAATCAATCCGGGGATTGTGCTTCAACATCCATGGGATGCCCAAAATCACGCGGGAGGTAGAAGGAGTTACAAAAAACTCAATCTCCTCCCGGTGGTTTCCAGACACCACCAGAGTTACTGGTTGTGTCTTGTGTGTGAGTAAAGGGAGGAGGGTGCCATCTAGTGCCCGCACCTGCAATGGCGAAGGAAGCGCCACCAGAGGGAGCCCTACCTCCCTTGCCCATCTGCTGTCTAGCAGATTCCCTTCTGACCCCGTGTCCACCAGTGCTCGGGCTTGAAGGGTTAAATCCCCACTCAGGATTGTGACTGGGAGTCGTGTGGCAATTTGTGTGTGTCTCACTTGAATGTTTTGACCCCGCCTTAGCCCAGTCTCTAAGGGCGAGTGTTGTCGTTTTGGCCGTTTGGGGCATTTTCTCTGTGTGTGCTCAGTTGAGCTGCAGAGAAAACACTCTCCACGGATCAGCCTCCCCATTTTGGCCCTGTGCGTTTCCCTAACAACGTCAGCAGGGGGAGCTGTTGCCCCACAAAGCGCTGCGGCTGTGGAGCGTGGGGAGGGCGGCCCCTTTTCGAACCCGGAAGGGAGAGGGGCGGCGCGTATCCGGTCACGTCCTTCGCCTCGCTCCCGACGGCGTTCCTCCAACCGATTGTCTAACCGTATAACGAGATCGAAAAGCCCATCTAAATCCCGCGGTTCCTCCTTAGCTACCAGCTGCTCCTTCAGAACCAACGACAGTCCATTTATGAAGGCAGCGCGGAGCGCAACGTTATTCCAGCCGGACCTCGCAGCCGCGATGCGGAAGTTGACTGCATAAGCGGCTGCGCTCTCGCGTCCCTGTCTCATTGACAGCAGCACGGTTGAAGCGGTCTCTCCTCTGTTAGGGTGATCAAACACTGTTCTGAACTCCCCCACAAACCCAGTGTATGCTGATAACAACCGTGAGTTCTGTTCCCAGAGCGCCGTAGCCCAGGCGCGTGCCTTACCCCGAAGCAGAGCAATCACATAAGCTATTTTACTAGCATCTGACGCATACATGACGGGACGTTGTGCGAAGACGAGCGAACACTGCATAAGAAAATCCGCGCACGTCTCCACACAACCTCTGTACGGCTCAGGAGGGCTTATGTATGCTTCAGGGGATGGTGGGAGGGGTTGTTGAACCACCACTGGAACGTTTATATTCTGCACAGGGTCGGCAGGAGGACGAGCTGCAGCAGCGCCCTGAGCGCTCGCCGCCATCTGCGCGGAGAGAGCCTCCACCCTGCGGTTCAGGAGAATGTTTTGCTCAGTCATTTGATCCAACCGAGCCGTAAAGGCGGTGAGAATGTGCTGCAGTTCACCAATCACGTCTCCTGCAGACGCCTGCGCTCCCTGCTCTCTCATTGGTCGTTCAACAGCCGGGTGACGCCCCTCGGAGTCCATGACGCTGGCCGAGATATCCTGTTGGGAAAGTGTAGTGACACGGACCCACAACAGGGGGCGCAAATGAACGGTCAATAGATGAGCCAAAATATAAGAATTTAATGTTGTGAATGTGCACAACGAACATACAGACAATCTCAGAATATCATAACAGTCAATACACAAAGGTGACGTGTGGGCAGGCTCGAGGATAGAAGACGTCTGTCCTAAGAAGAGCCGGAACCACACGATTTCCGCCGCCCCAGAACCTGGTGAATACTGGAGCCGCCAAGTCCCGAATTCCCAGGTGATCACCGTCCCCGACTGTCGGATCTGGTACTGCTGGCAAAGAACAAAGACAGTCAAGTGTGGGTGTGTGTACACCCAGTAACAACAACGGTGGGAATGCCACCTCCACCTCTCACTCAATAACTTGCAGAGTACTGTGGATTCCTCAGGGGAAAAGAGTGCCTTCAGCGCTCTCACAGCTTCCACCGACGGAGGAACTGGTACTCCTGCAAACACTCACAATATACAAATATTACAATTACAAAACGGCTGAGGATATTACCTCCAATGAAGTATGATATCTTGGCAACGAGGTGGAGATGACGTCTGGTCTTTATGGAGTGAGATGATGTTGAGTAGATGGGTGACAGCTGTCAAGAAGTAATGAGCGACAGCTGTCACCCCAGGCTGTGTCCATGGCGGCAGCGCCCTCTCGTGCCTGAAGCCCGCACTTCAGGCAGGGCGCCCTCTGGTGGTGGGCCAGCAGTACCTCCTCTTCTGGTGGCCCACACAACAATATGAATGGGAAACACTCATTATTTGTTTGATATGACACCTAAATTGATCCATAGCATTTGACATTTTAGGTAAAATTAGACATGAAAAAGTACTTATATCTCCATCCACCAAAGAAAAAAATCCCCAAAACAAACAAACAAATCTGACTGTTAGAGATGTCCCTGAGAACACCAGATAAGCTTCTATTTGATTTATGATATACTGGATTTAGTGTCTTTGTATCATAGCTGCATTTTTTTGGTAAATGTTAGTGGACTTGTTCAATGCAGCAAAATGTGTGGAATCATACATACATGCATATATACATACATCTTCACCCGCCTATTTGGGATCAGGTCATGGGGCAACATCTCCAGCAGGGGGCCCCAAACTTCCCTTTCCCAGGACACATTAACCACATCTGAGTGGGAGAAACCGAGGTGTTCCCAGGCCAATGTGGAGATATAATCTCTCCACCTAGTTCTGGGTCTTTCTCAGGGTCTTCTCCCAGCTGGACGTGCCTGGAACACCTCCCTAGGAAGATGGTCAGGGTGCATCTTTACCAGATGCCTGAACCACCTCAGCTGGCTCCTTTCAACGCGAAGGAGCAGTGGCTCTACTCTGAGCTCCCCACTGTTATTTCTACCCGGTTCTTTTATGTGAGATTCTGCCCCTTACCAAAAACCAAATCACTGTATTCCTCATTTTGAGTTTATTCAAGGTCATATTAGAAACCAGGCCTGGGACCCTCACAGACAGTGTCCATCTTGTGAAAGGCCCCTAAATGAGTCATACAACACTTTTTATACCTTGTGGGTGTTAACAATAGGTGTGATTTAGTCTCACATTTCTAATGTTATTGGCTCTCACCAACAGGGGAAGAGCTCCCTGTGTCAAAAAACTTGGACACATGACATAAAGTAAAACTTAACTTATATTTCTCAGAACTTCCAAACAAATAACACAAATACTTGTTAGCTGACATAAAACAAAGAATTAGCACAGATATTATCTAACACCACAAATGATCGAGCTTCTCACCCTATCTCTAAGGGAGACACCACTCACCCTCCTGAGGAAACCTGTTTCTGTCGCTTGTATCCGCAATCTAGTTCTTTCAGTCATGACCCAACCCTTTTAACCATAGGTGAGAGTAAGAACGAAGACTGACCAGTAGATTGAGAGATCCCTTTTCGTCACAACAGTACGATAGAGCAAATGCAAAGCCGTCCCTGCTGTACCGATTCTCCGGCACAGCAGGCCAATCTCACCCTCCGTTGTCCCCTCATTTGTGAACAAGACGCTGAGCTACTTGAAATCCGCTAACCACTCAAGTAAAACTCAAGTACTATGGTCACAGGTCTACACAACCTTGCAGAAAGTATTTCATATGACTGTAGCTGAAAACAAGCACTTTTTTCTCTCTCAAAAAGTGTGTGCTTTGATGTTCCATGTAGCACTGAATTAGTTTTTTCTTAACTCTGTCATTGATTTATACAATATTTGAACATTTGTGAAACAGTCCCCCAATTATACATCAACCCAGTAAAGGACAAAAAAAAAAAATAAAAAATAGAAGCTGGTGTGATGTTGGCGGTGACCAGCTGGATGATGATAATTTAGTGTAATGACCATATTTATGATATGGCATTCAGTGGGCCATAAACTGCTGACTCTCATGTCTTATCTGGCCCCCACCCGGCCCACCAGTTTAGACCCTTGCTTTAAAGTGTAACCATAACCAGGGTGAAGATAGACCAAAGATGTATTATTACTACTAATAAGGTAACGTTTGTTGGTAGAATTTAAACCTTAACCACACAAGGTCAGAAGCAGCTTGGCACATCCAAAGCATTGCAGCTGTATTTGTTTAAACATACCAAAGTTGTTTTTCTAATGTGCTAATTTTATCTCTACTGTAGACACCTCGGAGGAGCAGACGACACCATCCAACACATTTAAGAGCATCAGCTGCTCGGACGCAGACGTAGTTGAAATTCTCATTTGAGGCGTCAGAGTGCAGCAGCACTTTTCTTTGACGTGTACGTTTGACAGCGAGAGGCGAAAGTAAAGACTACGGACAGGTTCATAAGAGATCCCACAGTGTGATGAGGAGAGCTGAGCTTTCTTCTGCCATGTTCTGCACATGTTGCCTGACACGTTACGGTACCCGGACAGTGTTGTGTCTGTGCATGTGTGAGTTAGATTGTATTTATATCTGCTGCTTGTTACATGCTACTTTTGTATTTGTCTTCTTCTGCTTCTCTTTCTCAGTGACATGATTGTTTTCAGTGTTGAATTATGCATCCTGTTTGTGTATTTCCAGTAACTTATTCCTCTACTTTTTGAATGTAAAGCCAACAGTAGTGGGTTAGCGCCAATAACCGCTAATTCGCTAGCTGAAAAGTTAACTGTGATAACACTAAACTGATAAACCAATAAAACATTTAGCTGAAGCTAACAGATAATGTTTATTATTGTATATGAATTTAGCTTTGGCCTATTTATTATTTTTATTTTTGGCTCTAAAACCTTGAAAAACAGACCTAAAGAGCTGAAATTGTAATATGTTTGAGTGTAAACATGGAAGTTCCCAAAAGGTTGAGGTTGCCAAGATCAGATGATCATCAAGATGTACATAAATAGTTAAATAACTAAATGAAATAAACAGTACTTTCCATTCAGCATACAGTTTATTCACATTATCAAAAGTATTAAAGGAATAAGAAATATCAAGAAATAAAAATACCCATGGAAAATAATTTTAATTATGTAATTAAAACATTTACTCTAGCTTGAAATCCTCCTCCTCCATCTTTGCCACGTGATGCACGTTCACGTGATGTGTCAGTTTTGCTTATTAAATTCGTGTATAACCCCCAACAGGAACAAATGCGTGATTTTTTTTTTTTTTAGGTTTCACAAACATTTTTGTCCATTATACTTTATTTAAAACAGGAAACATTAGCTGAGACAAAGTTAATGGAGCAAAATTTTGTGAAAGCTCACTGGTCCACTAATGGTAGCTGTAAAGCTGCTAACAGTCAATTCGCAACGCTGATTTTTTCATTAGCTGATTGGCTGAATTGTGGCCATCAATGAGTAACAATACTCTGTTATACAAATAATGAATGTATTAGTTTGATGAAAGCTGGAACATATCATTCAACGAGGCTTTGCCTCATTGAATGGTATGTTCCAGCTTTCACCTCATGAAATATTTGTCCCATTGAAAGAATGTAAAAACATTCATTATTTGTTATATGTAATGGCTAAAATAGATCCTTGTCATTTGATATTTTGTTAATTTATAAACAACAGAAAAGGGTCTTACATTTTCCACTGTTGCTAATGTCAAAATTGTGACGTGTAGTCCAGTGCTGCTGTGCGCTGACTTTGGACTTCCATAAAAAAAAGACTTTGTGTATCACGTCAGCTTTTCATCTGAACAGTTCTTCATGCATCCAGATGGTTTACAGCGGAGTGGAATTTGTGTGTATCAAATTGTCGTCTCGGTAGAGTAGTCGTCCCCCGCGCATGCATACATGCAACAGCGTCGGCGCTTGTGCAAAAAAAAAAGAAAAAAAGACGGTGTACATCCTCAGTGCAGCGCAAAAAAATCACGTCAGAAATTAGTCCAGCCTCTAGACAGCGCAGTGGATTTGTTTTGTATGTGTGTGTGTGCAACCACGCATGCATGTGTGTGTGTGTGTGCACGTGTGCAGAGTGCAGTGGTACCAAACGCATGGAACCAAATTTGCACCCTATTTAAA
The DNA here is from genome assembly GCF_902500255.1 of Thalassophryne amazonica. Classification (NCBI taxonomy): domain Eukaryota; kingdom Metazoa; phylum Chordata; class Actinopteri; order Batrachoidiformes; family Batrachoididae; genus Thalassophryne; species Thalassophryne amazonica. The sequence goes on along the minus strand of NC_047112.1, from coordinate 104,164,219 downwards.
TGCAATGTAAGACAAATTGGATGAACAATCGATGTCATGTGACATACAAAGCACCAATCAAATGACAAGGATCCACTCAGCCGTTATATAATAGTTAATATAAGCCTTCCCTGTTGGTTTGCATGCCTTATAAGTGAGGCATTAAACCAAATTTAACAGCTGCTCCTCTCTTTAAAAGACATACTCACAGTCCAGCAAAGGATTTCAATGCTTCCTTTGAATGTTGAGCTTGCAGAATGTGCCATCATTCTCTTTTTAAAAAAAGAACTGCAAGGACTGACATCGTTGAACAGTGGTATAATTTTTCACATCCCCAGTTAATATTTGGGGCCTCAGAAGGCGAGTGTTTGGCATTTCTGTTGCCTTTGCCAACATACTAGAGGTAATCTCACATTTCTCGCTGATGGAACGTTCCCATTAAAGAAAAAGGCTATCTAAAGTCAGGCCCCCTTCACCTTGTTAAAATTCCTCACATGGTTCTTTTTTTTTGGTGGTGGTTGTTGATATGATAGCTAGTTAAGTGACGGTCAGCTACAATATAATTGGTGTGCATTTGTGATTCTATTTGTGACTGTGTTGCTGTGTTCTATTCAGCTGTGTTTCTCCATCATTTCTAACTGTCCTTACACTGAGTCTTTTATTTTGCGCTCACGTAGGATGACTGAACACTGCTGAATGTCCACGGTGACTGTCCTCAAATGTGTTTTGTGTTCAAATGGAAAGTGCCACATTTCAAACTGATTGTCCAGCTGACAATAAAATTGACAATAATTTTTGAAATTCCAAACTCCCGTTTTTCTTTTTTAATCTTCTACATCTTTTTTTCTGTCACATTACATTTGCTGGTCAATGCAACATGTCAGTTTGACTTTTTACATTTTCCTTGCTTTTTGAATGTGTTTACATAAATACTATTTGAATTGACAGATGTTAATATATTTTGTAGTTGCGTTTTTTTTTCCATTTATACTGTTGTATTTATTGTGTTTTCTTGTGCCAAAGATGTACTCTAACGTTAAGTTATATCCAGTGACAAATACAAAAGGTTCTGTAAGGATCCCTCGCTACAGCTGGTTGACCCATTTTCTTGTTGTGAACTTTTGTAACAGGAAATTTTTATGTATTCCTTAACATGTCAAAACAGCCCATTAAAATTTTTAATATATTCAAAAGTTTTTCTGGTTTTATCTTTCATTCAATTTTAAAGAAATAATGGTTACACTTTGAGTTTTGTCACAAAAAGCCATTGAGGTTTCTTAAAAATAAATAATAAAGGTTTTAGCTACAAAATAGCCCATGAACAGTGAAATGAAGCATCCTAAAAACTCTCAGTTTACTTGAGCTGTGTTTACACATAAGGACTTCACGTCACGAATGCCATGAAGTATACATTCTTGGCAGCTGATCATGAATGTGATGATTCGGGGCAGAGGCGTCAGGTGTCAATTCAATTCAATTCAATTTTTTTTTTATATAGCGCCAAATCACAACAAACAGTTGCCCCAAGGCGCTTTATATTGTAAGGCAAGGCCATACAATAATGATGTAAAACCCCAACGGTCAAAACGACCCCCTGTGAGCAAGCACTTGGCTACAGTGGGAAGGAAAAACTCCCTTTTAACAGGAAGAAACCTCCAGCAGAACCAGGCTCAGGGAGGGGCAGTCTTCTGCTGGGACTGGTTGGGGCTGAGGGAGAGAACCAGGAAAAAGACATGCTGTGGAGGGGAGCAGAGATCGATCACTAATGATTAAATGCAGAGTGGTGCATACAGAGCAAAAAGAGAAAGAAACAGTGCATCATGGGAACCCCCCAGCAGTCTACGTCTATAGCAGCATAACTAAGGGATGGTTCAGGGTCACCTGATCCAGCCCTAACTATAAGCTTTAGCAAAAAGGAAAGTTTTAAGCCTAATCTTAAAAGTAGAGAGGGTGTCTGTCTCCCTGATCTGAATTGGGAGCTGGTTCCACAGGAGAGGAGCCTGAAAGCTGAAGGCTCTGCCTCCCATTCTACTCTTACAAACCCTAGGAACTACAAGTAAGCCTGCAGTCTGAGAGCGAAGCGCTCTATTGGGGTGATATGGTACTACGAGGTCCCTAAGATAAGATGGGACCTGATTATTCAAAACCTTATAAGTAAGAAGAAGAATTTTAAATTCTATTCTAGAATTAACAGGAAGCCAATGAAGAGAGGCCAATATGGGTGAGATATGCTCTCTCCTTCTAGTCCCCGTCAGCACTCTAGCTGCAGCATTTTGAATTAACTGAAGGCTTTTTAGGGAACTTTTAGGACAACCTGATAATAATGAATTACAATAGTCCAGCCTAGAGGAAATAAATGCATGAATTAGTTTTTCAGCATCACTCTGAGACAAGACCTTTCTGATTTTAGAGATATTGCGTAAATGCAAAAAAGCAGTCCTACATATTTGTTTAATATGCGCTTTGAATGACATATCCTGATCAAAAATGACTCCAAGATTTCTCACAGTATTACTAGAGGTCAGGGTAATGCCATCCACAGTAAGGATCTGGTTAGACACCATGTTTCTAAGATTTGTGGGGCCAAGTACAATAACTTCAGTTTTATCTGAGTTTAAAAGCAGGAAATTAGAGGTCATCCATGTCTTTATGTCTGTAAGACAATCCTGCAGTTTAGCTAATTGGTGTGTGTCGTCTGGCTTCATGGATAGATAAAGCTGGGTATCATCTGCGTAACAATGAAAATTTAAGCAATACCGTCTAATAATACTGCCTAAGGGAAGCATATATAAAGTGAATAAAATTGGTCCTAGCACAGAACCTTGTGGAACTCCATAATTAACTTTAGTCTGTGAAGAAGATTCCCCATTTACATGAACAAATTGTAATCTATTAGACAAATATGATTCAAACCACCGCAGCGCAGTGCCTTTAATACCTATGGCATGCTCTAATCTCTGTAATAAAATTTTATGGTCAACAGTATCAAAAGCAGCACTGAGGTCTAACAGAACAAGCACAGAGATGAGTCCACTGTCCGAGGCCATAAGAAGATCATTTGTAACCTTCACTAATGCTGTTTCTGTACTATGATGAATTCTAAAACCTGACTGAAACTCTTCAAATAGACCATTCCTCTGCAGATGATCAGTTAGCTGTTTTACAACTACCCTTTCAAGAATTTTTGAGAGAAAAGGAAGGTTGGAGATTGGCCTATAATTAGCTAAGATAGCTGGGTCAAGTGATGGCTTTTTAAGTAATGGTTTAATTACTACCACCTTAAAAGCCTGTGGTACATAGCCAACTAACAAAGATAGATTGATCATATTTAAGATCGAAGCATTAAATAATGGTAGGGCTTCCTTGAGCAGCCTGGTAGGAATGGGGTCTAATAAACATGTTGATGGTTTGGATGAAGTAACTAATGAAAATAACTCAGACAGAACAATCGGAGAGAAAGAGTCTAACCAAATACCGGCATCACTGAAAGCAGCCAAAGATAACGATACGTCTTTGGGATGGTTATGAGTAATTTTTTCTCTAATAGTTAAAATTTTGTTAGCAAAGAAAGTCATGAACTCATTACTAGTTAAAGTTAATGGAATACTCAGCTCAATAGAGCTCTGACTCTTTGTCAGCCTGGCTACAGTGCTGAAAAGAAACCTGGGGTTGTTCTTATTTTCTTCAATTAGTGATGAGTAGAAAGATGTCCTAGCTTTACGGAGGGCTTTTTTATAGAGCAACAGACTCTTTTTCCAGGCTAAGTGAAGATCTTCTAAATTAGTGAGACGCCATTTCCTCTCCAACTTACGGGTTATCTGCTTTAAGCTACGAGTTTGAGAGTTATACCATGGAGTCAGACACTTCTGATTTAAAGCTCTCTTTTTCAGAGGAGCTACAGCATCCAAAGCTGTCTTCAATGAGGATGTAAAACTATTGACGAGATACTCTATCTCCCTTACAGAGTTTAGGTAGCTACTCTGCACTGTGTTGTTATATGGCATTAGAGAACATAAAGAAGGAATCATATCCTTAAACCTAGTTACAGCGCTTTCTGAAAGACTTCTAGTGTAATGAAACTTATTCCCTACTGCTGGGTAGTCCATCAGAGTAAATGTAAATGTTATTAAAAAATGATCAGACAGAAGGGAGTTTTCAGGGAATACTGTTAAGTCTTCTATTTCCATACCATAAGTCAGAACAAGATCTACGATATGATTAAAGTGGTGGGTGGACTCATTTACTTTTTGAGCAAAGCCAATAGAGTCTAATAATAGATTAAATGCAGTGTTGAGGTTGTCATTCTCAGCATCTGTGTGGATGTTAAAATCGCCCACTATAATTATCTTATCTGAGCTAAGCACTAAGTCAGACAAAAGGTCTGAAAATTCACAGAGAAACTCACAGTAACGACCAGGTGGACGATAGATAATAACAAATAAAACTGGTTTTTGGGACTTCCAATTTGGATGGACAAGACTAAGAGACAAGCTTTCAAATGAATTAAAGCTCTGTCTGGGTTTTTGATTAATTAATAAGCTGGAATGGAAGATTGCTGCTAATCCTCCGCCCCGGCCCGTGCTACGAGCATTCTGACAGTTAGTGTGACTCGGGGGTGTTGACTCATTTAAACTAACATATTCATCCTGCTGTAACCAGGATTCTGTTAGGCAGAATAAATCAATATGTTGATCAATTATTATATCATTTACCAACAGGGACTTAGAAGAGAGAGACCTAATGTTTAATAGACCACATTTAACTGTTTTAGTCTGTGGTGCAGTTGAAGGTGCTATATTATTTTTTCTTTTTGAATTTTTATGCTTAAATAGATTTTTGCTGGTTATTGGTAGTCTGGGAGCAGGCACCGTCTCTACGGGGATGGGGTAATGAGGGGATGGCAGGGGGAGAGAAGCTGCAGAGAGGTGTGTAAGACTACAACTCTGCTTCCTGGTCCCAACCCTGGATAGTCACGGTTTGGAGGATTTAAGAAAATTAGCCAGATTTCTAGAAATGAGAGCTGCTCCATCCAAAGTGGGATGGATGCCGTCTCTCCTAACAAGACCAGGTTTTCCCCAGAAGCTTTGCCAATTATCTATGAAGCCCACCTCATTTTTTGGACACCACTCAGACAGCCAGCAATTCAAGGAGAACATGCGGCTAAACATGTCACTCCCGGTCTGATTGGGGAGGGGCCCAGAGAAAACTACAGAGTCCGACATTGTTTTTGCAAAGTTACACACCGATTTAATGTTAATTTTAGTGACCTCCGATTGGCGTAACCGGGTGTCATTACTGCCGACGTGAATTACAATCTTACCAAATTTACGCTTAGCCTTAACCAGCAGTTTCAAATTTCCTTCAATGTCGCCTGCTCTGGCCCCCGGAAGACAATTGACTATGGTTGCTGGTGTCGCTAACTTCACATTTCTCAAAACAGAGTCGCCAATAACCAGAGTTTGATCCTCGGCGGGTGTGTCGTTGAGTGGGGAAAAACGGTTAGAGATGTGAACGGGTTGGCGGTGTACACGGGGCTTCTGTTTAGGGCTACGCTTCCTCCTCACAGTCACCCAGTCAGCCTGCTTTCCCGGCTGCTCGGGATCTGCCAGGGGGGAACTAACGGCGGCTAAGCTACCTTGGTCCGCACCGACTACAGGGGCCTGGCTAGCTGTAGAATTTTCCACGGTGCGGAGCCGAGTCTCCAATTCGCCCAGCCTGGCCTCCAAAGCTACGAATAAGCTACACTTATTACAAGTACCATTACTGCTAAAGGAGGCCGAGGAATAACTAAACATTTCACACCCAGAGCAGAAAAGTGCGGGAGAGACAGGAGAAGCCGCCATGCTAAATCGGCTAAGAGCTAGTAGCTACGCTAAGCTAGCGGATTCCTAAAAACACGCAAAGTGAATAATGTGTAAATAATTTAGAGGTGATTCAGCAGAAGGAGTTCTTTAGTTAAGGCACGTAAAGATTACACTGGGAAACAAAAACTGTCCTCAGAAACTGCTGCAACCTGTTACCACACGTTACGATTAATGGCACGTGTTGCTGGAGAATTATCAGAAACCATTACCCAAGGTCAAGAATAATGTTCCGCCTTGTTTTGCACGCTGTTGCGTGCTTTCACGCGCAACAGCGCATCGTTCAGTTCTGTCATGTTATCAATGAGGCGAATTGTCTCCACACACATCCCAACATTCATCCAACCGTCAGCTGCTGAACAATTCAGATTGCTCCAGTTTGCTCCTCAAAATCTAGATTAATCCACTGCAGAAGAACTTTGTGATAGCATGCTTAGTTGGGCTCTGTGCCATGGAGTGGTTTAATTGTGTGCACGTCAGAAAAGAACGCTGTCACACTCGATTAAGGATCACCACTAATCAAGATGGATCAACACACTCAGTTGCAACCTCCACGACATGAGGCGAAATGAGAGTGGTGCATGACATTCGTGGAAGATTTTTTGACAGCTCCACAAAAATCACGAATATTACACACCAACACGCACTATTAAGAAACCTATTCAGATGCGTTAAGTCATGTTAAGAATGTCAGGAATGTGCTAGGAATGACACAAATATGACATTCGTAATGCATCTTGCCTATGTGTAAACGCAGCATAAAGCTGTGTCTGTGGCTTTAAATAGAAAGGAGCTGCTGCTTGCCATGCCCTCTCCTTTCCGAGAGAGGGTGTGGCTGTGTCCCAATTCAGTGGCTGTATTCTTCAAAAGGTGCGCTGACACTTGATGCACACACTTGCACACACGTCGTCGTGATGATCCCACCCACTGTGTTCCATGCTGGATGCCATGCTTTGTTGCACCAGTTGCTACATGGTGAGCGCTGGACGCTGCATATATAAAATAATTATTTCGTAGCGGATTAATCATTTTCTCTGCATGTTGGCTGCTGAAAATGGCTCTAATGCATTTGGAGCCATCTAAAAAGGTAATTATTTGTCATATTTACATTGTCATGGCTTGGTAAAACAGTTGCATGTTCTTTCCTTCTTGTTTGCAGCTGTAAAAGTATGTTTGTGATAAATTTAACATCTCATTATAATTGATCAGACCAGCTGCGCTTTGACACGGTGTGCTGACACAGCCACTGGCTCTGTTCACTTCATCTTTACTCCACTTGACGAGCTGCACGTAGTGTTGGCGAGCAGATCGCGCCACGTTGCACGACATTTATGTGTGAAAGATCTATTGAACATTTCAAAATTCTCTTTGCGCAATTGCATGCGCCGACGACCGTCTCGCATTCAGTCTACACCCGTTAAAGGCGAGTTTACTCTCCTGCATGGCACAGGGCATGCAAGTGTGTGCATCAAAGTTGTGCAAGTGTCAGTAAGCCTTAAGGCTGCAGCTGTCGGCCGTTGATAATAATAAGTGGCGTGACTAGGCTGTCCCATTTCACTGAACCCGACATTCACACCCTTCTTATCCGTGCAAACGAAGGATATAACAGGTGTACCCTTCATGGCCCAAACAATCCCATGCATGAGTCAGTGTGCATTTTTTTTGTTTGTTTGTTTCAACTCAATACAGTTTGTAAATTTGAAAAAACTTAAAATGATACTATTTGGCTCCATATGTACAACTGTAAATAAGTAATATTTATAAGCACAGCAAAAACAAGTACCGAAAAATAATAATTAAACCATGACTTAGACCCACTCTACAGTTCTCAAGGTTGCTAGGCAACAGGAGGTAGGGGCGGGGAAATGAAATGACATAACAGCAAAACCTTCCAGGGGCTAGACCATCTTATTTCAGAATAGTTCATTGAAGCTTCTGTTGTGTCTGAAGAGCTAAAGCCTGATCAGTTTTCTTGGTCACAGCCCTTACAAGGGTGCAGACCCTGAATTGGGACACGGCCATATCATTAGAATGGTCACATTAAAACCATCTTTCCGACCTTCCATGAGTGCCATGTGGTTGACATCAATCTATTACACTGTCAAAACCAAATGGGTAAAAATTAAACTAGTTGTGGGATACATTAATCCACCACAGCAAATAATTTACTGATGTAATTAAATAACTATGGGACAGGATGAATGATGCATCAGAGTGTCTGGGTTTGTGAATGTCCTGGATCAAGATGTATCTCGGCAGTGATGTTCATGTTTCAGGGTCCTTGGGCTTTGAGATCAGGACATGCCTGGGAAGAGCTCATGGAGTCATGAGGTTGGTGAACAGGGGTGGTTGATGATGCTGGTGTCTCTGCAGTAGGATGAAGGTGCAAGTCTTCGGGATCCAGGTGCTTCCTGCCTTTGTGGTTGTGAGAGCTGGATGCTAACCATTGACCTAAAGCCCCGGTCACATGGCACTAAAGAAGGAAACCAAAGCCAAAATAAAACAAGAAATCTGGACTTACATTGACTTTCAGAGACATCGTTTAACCATCGTCCAGCTTTGTTTCTGTAGCTGGTGCTTCATCAGAATTTTCAAACTGTTGGAAAATGTGAATGAATCCTGACGACAACCTCAATTCATTCCTCATTGTTTGCGTAGTTCCCGTACCATCAGTGTTCTGTTTGTCATCCAGCCCAACTAATTAATTCTATGTAAAATCCAACACAACTGAATCAATGTAATGTGTTGGTGTTTACAAATAAATGCTGGATTAATTTGATTTATAAATCAAAACCATAAGTCAAACCTGCTTCCCATTTCAAGACTTGATTTGATTTGATTTATTTAGCACAAAATAAAACTCATACAAAATAATGTATATACAAAAAAAAAAACAACAAAAGAGAGAGAAAGAGAAAAAAAATACAATATAAGTAATGTGCAAGGGAGTGGTGGAAGCCAAAAAGGCTTACAGAGAATATAGAGGTACTGTGTGTGTGTGTATATATATATATATATATATATATATATATATATATATATATATATATATATATATATATATATATATATATATATATATATATATATAGGTCTCTGTGAGAAATTTTTGTTTACTGTTGAAAGACTTTGTGCCAAATAAACAGTTACTTAGATGAGATGTAATGTTTACATTGTGGGGGGATGTCAGTTATGTGGCTGTGTGACTCACGTCCCTGAGCATAATCCATCTTGCAGGCGTGTCAATGTTGACGACCCAAGCAGCTGGAAAAAGTCAGGAGAGCTGCTTCATTTCAACAGGCTGCAGCAGATAGATTAGATTAGATAGAACTTTATTAATCCCTTGGGAAGACTCCCTCAGGGAAATTGATGATTACGTTTGAGAGGTGGGGATTATATTTGCCTCGGTTATCACCTGCTGGGACTCATGGCAGTACTGTAGTGTGGTGGTGGATGTGGCAATGCATAGCACCACATGTTTCCAGACCTGATCCAACCTGATCCTTTATAGATAATGAATTTTGTGCTTGGTTTATGAACCAACATTGGGCGAGGGGCAGGGAGCACCTTGGAGAGGTCTCCAGTCAATTGCAGGGCCGTGCGCACACACACCCATGCATACGCACGCACACACACACACACACACACACACACACACACACACACACACACACACACACACCTGTGAAAACTGGAGAATCTCCAGTTTTCACATTTTATTTTAGAAAGTGAGGGACATAACTACTTAAAAACAAACAGTCTTGTAACCCTGATGGCCTGTTGTTCAGCATCAAGAAAACATGATTCTCATGATGTAATTATCAGCTGCATCCTGCTCTAAACAAGGATGGTCAGTAATGCGGCACAAAGAGCAAAGGCTGCAGGTGTTTGTTCCAACAACACCAGAGGCCTCATGTACAAAGACTTGGGTGGATTTCCTACTGAAACACAGCGTATGCCAAAACCCAGAAACTGGTGTAAAAACAAAAAGATTCAAATGTATCAAAGTGCGTCTAGGCTTGGCTCATGCACGTTCCAGTTGTACATCTCAAACAATGCTGAAATGAGCGCACATGTACATGCATCAAGCCCCTCCTTTTTCAAACCCCTATTTAAATATGCAAATTAATTTAAATCGTTTTTTGTGTTATTTGCTGACACCATAAGTGTGGAGTGTAGTGTGTTTGATGACTTCCGCCATTGTCTCTGTGTTGTTGTTGTGTGTAAAAATGAAAGCACTTGTAGAGGTAGTGTGCGAAAAACTACGAAAGCTGTGGCTCGGCTGCTGTTGAAAATGAAATGTGTGCATCCATGTGTGTAAATGCTGAAGCCAGAGCAATGCACACACACTGAAGTAAAAACATCGCTTCGCTCACTGGATTCTGTGGATGCTTTTAGACAGCAACTAGACACATTTTTTCAAACTGGCATTTTAGTTTAAATTATTTTACTGTTTTTATATTTGTATGTGTTGTTTTTTATTGTCTATATCGTGTGAAGCACTTTGTGACCTTGGTCTTGGAAAAGTGCTATATAAATAAAGCTTACGTACTTATATTAGGTACACGGTGGCTGACATTACACACTTGTTTATTGACAAATATTGAACACAGGGTGACAGTCGGGGCCTGTTAAGAAGCACTCTGGTTTCATCATCAAGAAAAAGAACACACGTCCAAATGTGCCTGCTCTGGTTTTCGTTCGGAACAATTACATGAATAAACTATTTAATCACCAAGCAGCCACCCATCACACACCGTACCAGCCTCTACCCTGACGCACATTTTGCACATCATATATGATTTGAACATTGATGGAAGGAAAATGTTTCCTATTAACAAAAACAAATCCATTATGTGATGGTGCCTTCATATGTGTGCAGTTAACAGCTCTGATCACATTCGGGAAACCGGCTCTCGTTGCAAATTACACTTCAATGTTGGAATGTGCGCATATTAAGCAAATATGTAGGACTGCTTTTTGCATTTGCGCAATATCTCTAAAATTAGAAAGGTCTTGTCTCAGAGTGATGCTGAAAAGCTAATTCATGCATTTATTTCCTCTAGGCTGGACTATTGTAATTCATTATTATCAGGTTGTCGTAAAAGTTCCCTGAAAAGCCTTCAGTTAATTCAAAATGCTGCAGCTAGAGTACTGACAGGGACTAGAAGGAGAGAGCATATCTCACCCATATTGGCTTCTCTTCATTGGCTCCCTGTTAATTCCAGAATAGAATTTAAAATTCTTCTTCTTACTTATAAGGTTTTGAATAATCAGGTCCCATCTTATCTTAGGGACCTCATAGTATCATATCACCCCAATAGAGCGCTTCGCTCTCAGACTGCAGGCTTACTTGTAGTTCCTAGGGTTTGTAAGAGTAGAATGGGAGGCAGAGCCTTCAGCTTTCAGGCTCCTCTCCTGTGGAACCAGCTCCCAATTCAGATCAGTGAGACAGACACCCTCTCTACTTTTAAGATTAAGCTTAAAACTTTCCTTTTTGAAAAAGCTTATAGTTAGGGCTGGATCAGGTGACCCTGAACCATCCCTTAGTTATGCTGCTATAGACTTAGACTGCTGGGAGGTTCCCATGATGCACCCAGTGTTTCTTTTTATTCACCTCTTTTTGCTCTGTATGCACCACTCTGCTTTTAATCATTGGTGAGTGATCTCTGCTCTCTTCCACAGCATGTCTTTTTCCTGATTTTCTCCCCTCAGCCCCAACCAGTCCCAGCAGAAGACTGCCCCTCCCTGAGCCTGGTTCTGCTGGAGGTTTCTTCTTGTTAAAAGGGAGTTTTCCTTCCCACTGTCGCCAAGTGCTTGCTCATAGGGGGTCGTTTTGGCCGTTGGGGTTTTCCTGTAATTATTGTATGGCTTTTGCCTTACAATATAAAGCGCCTTGGGGCGACTGTTCGTTGTGATTTGGCGCTATATAAATAAAATTGATTTGATTTGAATGTGATGTATCTGGATGACATTCGGATGATTCCGTCCCACACAGCTGGCATGGCTCAGCTCAAGGTTGACTGGCACACACCTGAGCGATCGGCCACTTCATGCTGGAACCCCCTGTTGCCAGGAAGCCCAGCTTGATCAGCACCTGTTTGGACACAGACAACACCTGACATCATGCCATATTGCGCACTGGGCTGGCCGCATTCTGCATGCAACTCCAGTAACAGTGGCCTTGGTGATCAGAATCAGTTTATGAGCCTCTTATAAATCCTTGCGTTTCCTGAATACACACGCACGTTGGATTGTACCATTTGCAAGGTCCTCTAACAATGTTAACACAGCAATTTTTCATGCCATTTAACTGCAAACACGTAGGGGTGTTGTGTGTCTCTGTTGTGAACATCACTCTGATGACTTTTTGGTTCCAGCATCACCTCTACATATCCGCTGTGGAACAATAGCTGTAGAAACGTGTGTATGCCTGTCAGGATTTTTGCGTGACGCACCGCACAGTTCCACAGTCTTTCACTTTTGATACATCTGAACATTGGCGTGGAGACGGACGTATGCCATGTTTTTGTGTGTAAGCATGCTTTGTACATGAGGCCCCTGAGCACTGAAATGACTTGAACATCAGCTATATTTTGTCTCCTGTGCAAGAGCCATTCAAGTGTCACCTCAGGTCCACGTGACAGAACTGAGATGAACATAAATGTTGCACCCAACAATCACAGAGACTGAGATAGACGCACAGAAGTGTGACCACAGATGTAAAATGTAATTATATGTACATAGATAAGGAAATCATTCTCATCCTTATAAATCAATCAAAATTCCAAACTAGTCAGTTTTAAAAGATCATTTGTTTTTCAAAAGTGTTGTTGCCTTTGATTAGAGGAACACATGATATTATACATCACAATGCAGCAATAATTATATTCTTTCCATAGGTGGGGTGGGGACTTAGCTTTTTGTCCCACCAGGATGTTGCCCCCCAGGAATTTATTCTAGGCAACCAGTATTTTGTCTCTTGTAATTTTGTCCCACGCGATGTCATCCCATGGGATTTATTCTAGTCTATCAGAATATAGTCCCATGTGATATCATGCGGGATTTTGTTCCAGGCATTTTGTCTTAGTTGCACTGTCACGTATTTCGCAGTAATTTTTTCCCCATTTGATTTTGACCTTGCCTACCGTGATTTTGCTTCCTGGAATTTTGTCCCCTGGCATTTTGTTCGATATTCCCTTTCCACGCCAACAAATGCACCTTTGCTGCTCGACTCCATGACCTCACTCATCACCCAGTTAATGCAAGCACTAAGCAGAGAAGGAGCCAGAAAACATCCTTGACAAAAAACAGAAATCACTGGGAAGACGTAAGAGAGTCTGTCTGTACTCCGTCCAGCATCAGTTGACACATGACCTTTAAGTGGAAGAGGTGAGCTCAGAGACGTCTCTGCACCTATCCCTGCAGATATTCAATACAGCTTGCGTGCTGCCATCATAAGCAGCATTTTTTTTTTCCAGTAAACCTCAACTTTTAATGTAAATATTTTGCTTTCCTCGTTCGTCCACTGAGCTGGGGTTGACATTCCACAGATGCCACACATTTTCCACCTTCTGCCTTTACTTGTTGTAGCCAAGTGTCGCTTCTCTCAGCTCTGAAATCACTGTCCTGCTGCTGAATATACTTTCAGCACAGACACGATATACCACTCGGGTAAATTATGAATAATATATAAGACAAGAATCCACAAACAGCAGGAATGATGTTCGGAGCTGAATGAGGATGGACTCCTAGCAATACTGTTTGTGTTTCTTGATAATCAGAGTTATTCCTGGGATCCATCAAATGTTGTTAACTCATCACATGTCCTGTCATGGCATGAGATCAGCGATGCATTCCACGCACATCTGCAGTCCTGCGGGAAACTGAGCCACTGTTGTCAGGGTTGTCGCATTTATCTCCATGATTTCGCCACTGTGACTTCTTGCAACTGACAATCGTCACTCGAGAACACACAGTCACACAGGATCAACAACAGATGTCTCTCGTCCGGACATAATACATTTTTGCCATGATATGTAAAGTCAGACGTTACACATGATAATGCTGCGTAATGTGTTCTGTTTACATTTATTTATCCATGTATTCATTTTTCTTTGTTTTTCTTATTTCAAACTTGATTTATCAAAGTGTCTGGCAGCAGCAGAGTAGATACTTGCTCACAAATCATCTGACTCCTGACATTTGAGCACATTTTGCACTAAAAGCCTGCGAGAAATACTTGGAAAAGGAACTGTAGTGCTCTGTGTTTTGCCTTAATTTCCATGGAGATTCCAAAACTTCCTGCCTACAGCAGTCGTGGAATGTGCCCCCACCCCCTTTGCTTTTCCACATAAATCAGGGCAACGCATTATAATTTCAGAGCTGTTACTTTGATTAAACAAACTCTGCAGATAGCAAGACACTTTCTGAGTCAACAGCAACATTTTGTGTTTAATATGCCGTCAGTATGACAGCGTTTTGGTTTATATGCTAACAGTGCGGCGGGAAACGCCGTTTGCTCCACTGGTTCGACTTTTGCAACTTCTAAACAGACATGTATTTATGACCCAAAATTGTTTTCAATGAGATTGGTTTTTCATTTTTACTATATGATGTTGGGCAGCGGTGGATGAGTGGTTATGGAGTGGTTGTGGGTTTGCTTCCCACCTGTGGCCTTTCCATGTGGAGTTTGCATGTTCTCCTCATGTTTGTGTGGGTTCTCTGGGTGCTCCGGCTTCCTCAGACATGCAGGTTAGGTGAAGTGGAAACTTTAAATTATCTGAAGGTGTGCGATCGGGTGTGACTGTGTTTCTTTGTCTATATGCGAATGTGCAACAAACTGGCTTCCCGTCCAGGGTGTACCCCGCCTCACACCCCGTGACTGCTGGGATAGGCTCCAGCCCCCTTGTGACCTTTAAATGGAGTAAGCGGATATGGAAAATAGATGGGGTATATCATGCCGAGTAGAATTATTATTGTACATCATTTCAGCTACAATCCAACCCTCTGGGGCCGAGCTTTACTAATTTATAAATAACTTTTTAATGATATGAGATAGAAACGCACTTTTTTTGCTGAAAAGTAACTCTGCGGACTTTCGAGCCAGCCATTGGCCATCTTTGTACTCCTCATACAAGCTGTGTGATGACGTGCACAATGTGAGTGTCCAATTAGAATTGGTTCACCGTCACATGGTTTTCCAAAATCCAATCATAGGGCAGATTTACCTCACGTGAAAAACCAAAGATCGTTTTCAAGAGTGATATGTTACTAGTTGGCCCGTTTGAATAGCCCCCTGGGTGCTCCAATGAGTACATACTGTTGGGCTCCAAATGCACCCTAGGCCATTACGCACAGCGATCACTGAAAGCAGACAGAGCAGACGGAGAGCCTCTGATGACAATCTCACGTGCTCAAACAAAGAGTGTGTAACTATCAGGATTGATCCACTAGTTTGCATGTGAATGTTACTGGATAACTCTGTTGCTTTTACCATGAAGACAAAAAAAAAAACGAACAGACCATTTTTGTATATATTGTTTGACACCTTTTTGTTGTACAGTCTTTCACACAAGACCTCAAATTACCTTTATAAAGTGTCAAAACAGTTGTTTATTATAGTTTGCTGTGTGTTTTGAATAAATGTGTGTGGAAAATTATTTTACGCTTTATTTTTTCCTTCCTTATTTTTGATTGTAAACCTTTATTACACTTATAAACACAACAAAAGCATATATATTGTGAAAGCACAGGTTGTCCTGAAAAAAGAGACATAAAACTTGATTGTGGGATGCAGGGAGAGCTGTTAACAGCAATAATAAAACATTTATGCCAGGCGAGTGAACTGTCCAAAAAATGCCCTCGGACAATCTCCAGCTGTGAACGTGCTGTGTGTCTCACCCAAATATCAAGACTTTTCTCACCATATTTCCTCACTGAGGTTAAAGTTATCCCATTGCTGTAATTCCAGCAGTAATCATAAAACATGAGGATGATGATCCAGTGCTCTGTGACTGGATCATTATCCAACAAGTCTGAATCACCAACGCAAGACTATGAGACAAAATGCACTAAGTCTGGATCAGACACAAGTCTTATGGAGTCTGACCTGTTAATTAAAATGTACATCTGTGCTCAGCAAAAACAAGGCTTATGCTCTAACACTCTTCATGTAAGCAAAAGGTCATTTTACAGTGTGAACAGTTCAGTGATTAACTAGGAAAGTAATATTACGTGAAATCTCACACACACACACACACACACACACACACACACACACACACACACACACACACACACATACATACATATATATATATATATATATATATATATATATATATATATATATATATATATATATATATATATATATAAAGCAGCATCAAAGACAGGATCAAAGACATTAACTGATAAGTATCTTTAAAATTCTTTAACACACCTCCTCGTACAGAGCCTGAAGAGGCTGCTGGTCTGTCTTTTCCACTCGTGTTAATGCTGTTGATACCATTCTGTGGAGTTTGGTCTTATTCCGGACAGTGAGGGAGCCGTACCACACAGCCATGCCATATCTCACATTACTTGCAAAAACTGCATTGTAGCATATAGCCCTGATCTGTGGGCTCACACCAAAGACGCAGCCTTCTGAGGAAATGTCGTGTCTGTGCTAATCGACTGCTCAGAAAGTTCATGTGTTCACTCCAGCTGAAGTTGTTAGACATCATCAGGCCAAGATATTTATATGAAGGCACTTGTTCTATGACACTGTTGCTAATGGGCACAGGGTCATGTAGTCTGATCCCCCAAGGATCAAAGACCATCTCTTTGGTTTTTGTTTTGTTAAGTACCAAATGGTGATCATCACACCAGGATTTAAAGGTGTTGATCTCTCTGAAGTACACACTGGGATTAGATTTTGTGTGAGAATTATGGTGTCATCAGAAAATTTGTTTACAGTGGTCCCTCGTTTATTGCGGGAGTCACGTTCTAAAAATAGCCCGCGATAGGCGAAATCCGCGAAGTCCAAAAAAATGTACTTCGAGGATTACATGTTATTTTTTACAATTATTATAGACATTTTAAGGCTGTAAAACCCCTCACTACACACTTTATACACTTTTCTCAATCAGGCATGAACATTTTCTCACGTTTCTCTCGTGTGTAAACACTCTCAAAGTTCAAACCTGAGTAGAAAAATAAGACCAACCTGTTTTCAGGCCCAAACATTTGTTTGAGAAATAAAAATAGAACGTTTTCCTATAAATAATTATGATGGCTTTTAGAACTAACGAATTTAATTTTAACGATCAACGTACGAGGTTGGACACATAAGAAATTATTAATAGTGACTGACCAGTATTTCACAGTTCCTCTGATCGCACCTCTTCATTGTGGCGCCGCTCCTTTTTCCACTGAGTGACACCATGGTGCAGGTGTCTTTTTCCGAGTGTAGAACACAGTTATGGGTAGTTGTTGGCGCTCTTTTTTCTTCTGGGCAAGAAGATTCTTATAAACAGACACGCAGAACACAATGCGCGTGCTCTCCCTTCGCGGTGTCGCGACCGGCTGCTTGATGAGGCTGCGGAACACAATGCACTGTAAAAAAAAGCATGCAAAACTGGACTAAAAAAATCTGCGAAACTGCGAGCTTGCGAAAGGTGAACCGCGTTATAGCAAGGGACCACTGTATATAATTAGAAGGGTGACAGCCCCTACATTCGTTTGTATATAATGTAAAAAGAATTGGAGAGCTCACGCAACCCTGAGGCACACCTGTGCTACTCTGTGTAACAGTGGAAAGTGAACCGTTATGCTGTGTTTACACATAACGACGACAAGTCACGAATGCCACAAAGTATACATTCTTGGCCGCTGATCACAAATGTGATGATTCGGGGCAGAGGCGTCAGGTGTCCTCAGGAACTGCAACCTGTTACCACACGTTATGATTAATGGCACGTGTTGCTGGAGAATTATCAGGAACCATTACGCACGGTCAAGATTAGTGTTCCGCGTTGTTGCGTGCTATTGTGTGGAACAGCGCATCGTTAAGTTCTGTCACGTTCCACACACAAACATATTCATCCAACCGAATTCAGATCGCTTCAGTTTTTCAGAAGAACTTTGTGACTGCATGCGTAGTTGGGCTCTGTGCCATGGAGTGGTGCAGAGAGGAGGAGGAGGACAGAGCCAGATGTGTGGCTTCATGCGGGTCTTGTCTTGCGCATTTTCCCAAACATCAGGCACATGCAGCAGGTGGAACACCTGCAGGAGCGCGCTGAAGAGCACTGAAATTAGACTTTTAGCT
This sequence comes from Thalassophryne amazonica, assembly GCF_902500255.1. NCBI lineage: Eukaryota > Metazoa > Chordata > Actinopteri > Batrachoidiformes > Batrachoididae > Thalassophryne > Thalassophryne amazonica. Next base: position 104,146,069 of record NC_047112.1, on the reverse strand, counting down.
GACTTGGTGTCAGTAATCAAACTGAATGGGGTGCAGCAGGGTTTAATTGTGCGTGCGCTTCTTCCTCCGCCGGACTGGAGGAGGTGCAGAAATGTCTGGCTGCATGTGAGTGTCCTCTCGCTCCTCTGGTTGCTCAGACTCGTTCTCCCGCTCATCGGTTACAACAGCAGGTGGAACACCTGCAGGAGCGTCCTGAGGAGCTTCAACAGGAACTGTGGAACGACACTTGGAGCCGAGTTTAATTGTGCACACGTGACAGAAAACTGATTTGTCGTGGCGTGCAGTGAAATGTGACGTCGTGTCAAAACTTGACAGTTTCTGTGTCACTTCATAATAACGCGTGACAGTTTGGGCTCCAAGAACCATCAGAGGAACCACTACGAACGTTGTCACGTTCTATTAAGGATCACTACTCATCAAGACGGATCAATACGATTAGTTGCGACCTCCACGACGTGAGACGAAATGAGGGTGGTGTTTGACATTCGTGGAAGATTTTTTGACAGGCAAAAACATGTTGTGTGGGCCGCTGAAGAGGAGGTACTGCTGGCCCACCACCACCAGATGGCGCCCTGCTTGAAGTGCGGGCTTCAAGCATGAGAGGGCGTCATAGCAACCGGGAGTGACAGCTGTCACTTGTTATCAGCACCAGCTGTCACTCATTCACATCACCACCACCATAAAGGCCGGCCTGCAACTCCACCTCCCCGCCGAGAAATCAGCTACCATTCAGGTAACTTCTCTGCTGACTTAAAACTGAATAATAGTCTGAACTCTTTTGCAGCCGTTTTCCTGTGGTGTTTGTTGCCTTATCTGTGGGATTGGCGTTTGGTGTGATCAGCGACGGCTTCGCTTCACACCCCAACCAGATAAGTGGTTAGACAGGAGCTGCATGAGTGTGTGATTGGAGGTGGAGGTGCTCCCTCCCAAAAGAACACAGACTGTGGGATTACTGAGTGTGCGAACTCGCACTCATCAATACTGTTTCTGTTCTCTGCCAGCAGTACCGGGTCTGACTGCTGAAGACAGTGGCCACCTGGGGCGCAGGGCTTGGCAGCTCCAGTCTTCTTCAGATCCGTTGGTGGTGGAAGCTGTGTGGGATCCGGCTCTTCTCTCGCCAGACGTCTTCTATCTTCGAGCCTGCCCACACGTCACCTTGTGTATAATTGACATTCCACCATATTGTTATTGTCTGTACTTCGTTGTGCGATTCACAACATTAAATTGTTACTTTTTGGCTTATCCATTGTCCGTTCATTATCGCACCCTGTTGTGGGTCCGTGTCACGACACTTTCACAACAAAACATGCTCCACGAATATCAAGAATATCACGCACCAACACGCACTATTAAGAAACCTATTCAGATGCGTTAAGTCACGTTAAGAATGTCAGGAATGTGTCACGAATGACATAAAAATTACATTCATAACGTGTCTTGGTTATGTGTAAACGCACCTTTAACCATGACCTGCTGTGACCGACTAGTCAAAAATGAATAAAACCATTTCACCATACCAGCATGTTTTTGTATAATGAAGTCAGGCTGCATTGTGTTAAAAGCAGAACTAATGTCTGCAAATAACACTCTGACATAGGCTTGTGGGTGCCCCAGGTGTTAGTGAGGCATGTGTGTGACAGTGATGGCAGCATCCTCTATCCCGCGGCCCTGCCTATAGGGGAACTGCAGGGGATTGAGGCTGTCAGCGAAAATTAAAATTAAAATAAAAAAAGATTGAAAAAATAAATTTTGAAACTGAAAATTCAATGTTTGTTCTTGAATTTTATAATCATTTGAAAAGTATTATCAAAATAAACATAAGTGTAAGATATATATTTTTAACTCAGCCACATGGGGTATGCAGCCAGTACATTCTGAATGCCGGTCCCAAGCCCGGATAAATGAAGAGGGTTGCATCAGGAAGGGCATCCGGCGTAAAACAAGCCAACCCAACTATGCAGACTCAGAATCAAATTCCCATACCAGATCGGTTGCGGCCCGGGTTAACAATGTCCGCCACCGGTGCTATTGCCCAACAGGGTGCCGGTGGAAATTGGGCTACTGCTGGGCGAAGACAACGAAGAAGAGGAGGAAAACGTTGCCACGAACAGCAGGAGAAGAAGAAAACTAGAAGGGTGGAAATGAGAGTGGGGACTTTGAATGTTGGTAGTATGACTGGTAAAGGGAGAGAGCTGGCTGATATGATGGAGAGGAGAAAGGTAAACATATTGTGTGTGCAAGAGACCAAGTGGAAGGGAAGTAAGAGCAGGAGCATCGGCGATGGGTACAAGTTCCCTCCCCTCCCTTCTCGGTCATCGCCCGCCATCAAAGCATGTTATATCCCACCACTACAATAACTGTGAATTGGTCTTAGCATTGTTGTAGCAACCACTCAACACTTTTTAACATCCCTGCTTACTGTAACTCCCCCTCGCATATATGTATTTTATTTTACTTTGTTTTACTGTGCACCAAGATGCTATTATTTTTCTGTGCCTTATTTAATAATGAAGGTTCACAACATATTTATTGTCCATGAATAAGGTACTATGTCGTGAATAAGCTACTATGCTGTTGTCTGAGGCTCTATCGAAATTTCGTTGTTATTTATAACTGTTGTTACTATGACAATGACAATAAAAGTATAAGTAAGTTGTTGTACCATGGTGAGGACAGGAAGAGAAATGGTGTTGGGGTCATTTTAAAGAAAGAGTATGTTAAAAGTGTGTTGGAGGTTCAGCGCGTGTCTGACAGGGTGATGAGTGTGAAGTTGGAAACCTCTTGCTTGCCTCTACTGGTGGTTGGCTCTCACTGCGGTATTGTATCACTTCCTGTTCCGGAGCACAGCAGTGTTTTGCTGTATCTGTTAGCTGTTTAATCTGCGCAGTTAGATTGATCTAGTTACCTACATAACGATATGTTTCACAGTGTAATCTTCACGTGCCTTAACTAAAGCACTCCCTCTGCTGAATCACCTCTAAATTATTTACACATTATTCACTTTGTGTGTTTTTAGGAATCCGCTAGCTTAGTGCAGCTACTAGCTCTTAGCCGATTTAGCATGGCGGCTTCTCCTGTCTCTCCCGCACTTTTCTGCTCTGGGTGTGAAATGTTTAGTTATTCCTCGGCCTCCTTTAGCAATAATTGTACTTGTAATAAGTGTAGCTTATTCGTAGCTTTGGAGGCCAGGCTGGGCGAATTGGAGATTCGGTTCCGCACCTTGGAAAATCCTACAGCTAGCCAGGCCCCTGTAGTTGGTATGGACCAAGGTAGCTTAGCCGCCGTTAGCTGTCCCCCAGCAGATCCCGAGCAGCCGGGAAAGCAGGCCGGCTGGGTGACTGTGAGGAGGAAGCGTAGTCCTAAACAGAAGCCCCCTGTACACCACCAACCCGTTCACATTTCTAACCGTTTTTCCCCACTCAACGACACACCCGCCGAGGATCAAACTCTGGTTATTGGCGACTGTTTTGAGAAATGTGAAGTTAGCGACACCAGCAACCATAGTCAATTGTCTTCCCGGGGGCCAGAGCAGGCGACACTGAAGGAAATTTGAAACTGCTGGCTAAGGCTAAGCGTAAATTTGGTAAGATTGTAATTCACGTCGGCAGTAATGACACCCGGTTACATTGAATCGGTGTGTAACTTTGCAAAAACAATGTCGGACTCTGTAGTTTTCTCTGGGCCCCTCCCCAATCGGACCAGGAGTGACATGTTTAGCCGCATGTTCTCCTTGAATTGCTGGCTGTCTGAGTGGTGTCCAAAAAATGACGTGGGCTTCACAGATAATTGGCAAAGCTTCTGGGGAAAACCTGGTCTTGTTAGGAGAGACGGCATCCATCCCACTTTGGATGGAGCAGCTCTCATTTCTAGAAATCTGGCCAATTTTCTTAAATCCTCCAAACCGTGACTATCCAGGGTTGGGACCAGGAAGCAGAGTTGTAGTCTTACACACCTCTCTGCAGCTTCTCTCCCCCTGCCATCCCCTCATTACCCCATCCCCGTAGAGACGGTGCCTGCTCCCAGACCACCAATAACCAGCAAAAATCTATTTAAGCATAAAAATTCAAAAAGAAAAAATAATATAGCACCTTCAACTGCACCACAGACTAAAACAGTTAAATGTGGTCTATTAAACATTAGGTCTCTCTCTTCTAAGTCCCTGTTAGTAAATGATATAATAATTGATCAACATATTGATTTATTCTGCCTTACAGAAACCTGGTTACAGCAGGATGAATATGTTAGTTTAAATGAGTCAACACCCCCGACTCACACTAACTGCCAGAATGCTCGTAGCATGGGCCGAGGCGGAGGATTAGCAGCAATCTTCCATTCCAGCTTATTAATTAATCAAAAACCCAGACAGAGTGTTATGTGTCGACGCAGATTGAGGAGCGAATCTGCGTCAGACAGGACCCAGCACTAAAAATAACCAGAAAGCGGTTCCATCAACAAAAAACAATTTATTTTTCACCTGTGCCTAAATAAATTATACAAAAAACCCCAACCCAATGTCCTTCAAGAGGAGTGACTGCTGGCACGCTCTCCAGCGTTCATAAGGAGAGAAGTCCGGCGCTCCTGGACTCACTACCATCAAACAAACACCCCCCAGGTGGACACGACAAACTGACTCTCTGTGAATCACAGAAGATGTGAGGTAAGTTAGCAGTTATAACAATTTCTTTCACAAGACACACGCTATCAGCAACACATCAAGGTCTGTACTTTTTATCTTTATGCACATGAGCAGCTTCTCACAATAAGTGGAGGATCACTTATCCTGCACGCCACAGCAGTGAGAAGCAAGCCACACCATTCTCATCACAATTTCAAATATACTATGTAGCAAAACATCAAGTTACTATCTACAATTACTCAAACAGTTAATTACCTTTACTGTGTGCTGACAGCATGTGTCCTCACCCTTCCCTGCTTCACAGGCTTAATGTGTCAAACCCAGGTGCGGTCCTCAGCGTCTCACAAACGAACATCACAACGTCGAGTTCCCGGCAGTTCTGCTTGATTCACACATGCCTTAAAAGCAGAACGCCATCCAATTATCTGCTACAGCTGAAAGTCTTTAGGGCTGCACGTGAGCACCAGTCCCAGGTGCTTCACATGATATTGACGAGGGTGAGGATTCTTCAGCCAGCACCTTTTTTCCACAGACAAATCAGCTTCCATGCCACCTGAGGAGCAAAGAAAAGAAAAAAACACCAAAACCTCCAGCCACACCCCCCAACACACAACACAGAGCTTTAATTCATTTGAAAGCTTGACTCTTAGTCTTGTCCATCCAAATTGGAAGTCCCAAAAACCAGTTTTATTTGTTATTATCTATCGTCCACCTGGTTGTTACTGTGAGTTTCTCTGTGAATTTTCAGACCTTTTGTCTGACTTAGTGCTTAGCTCAGATAAGATAATTGTAGTGGGCGATTTTAACATCCACACAGATGCTGAGAATGACAGCCTCAACACTGCATTTAATCTATTATTAGACTCAATTGGCTTTGCTCAAAATGTAAATGAGTCCACCCACCACTTTAATCATATCTTAGCTCTTGTTCTGACTTATGGTATGGAAATTGAAGACTTAACAGTATTCCCTGAAAACTCCCTTCTGTCTGATCATTTCTTAATAACATTTACATTTACTCTGATGGACTACCCAGCAGTGGGGAATAAGTTTCATTACACTAGAAGTCTTTCAGAAAGCGCTGTAACTAGGTTTAAGGATATGATTCCTTCTTTATGTTCTCTAATGCCATATACCAACACAGTGCAGAGTAGCTACCTAAACTCTGTAAGTGAGATAGAGTATCTCGTCAATAGTTTTACATCCTCACTGAAGACAACTTTGGATGCTCTAGCTCCTCTGAAAAAGAGAGCTTTAAATCAGAAGTGCCTGACTCTGTGGTATAACTCACAAACTCGCAGCTTAAAGCAGATAACCCATAAGTTGGAGAGGAAATGGCGTCTCACTAATTTAGAAGATCTTCACTTAGCCTGGAAAAAGAGTCTGTTGCTCTATAAAAAAGCACTCCGTAAAGCTAGGACATCTTACTACTCATCACTAATTGAAGAAAATAAGAACAACCCCAGGTTTCTTTTCAGCACTGTAGCCAGGCTGACAAAGAGTCAGAGCTCTATTGAGCCGAGTATTCCTTTAACTTTAACTAGTAATGACTTCATGACTTTCTTTGCTAATAAAATTTTAACTATTAGAGAAAAAATGACTCATAACCATCCCAAAGACGTATCATTATCTTTGGCTGCTTTCAGTGATGCCGGTATTTGGTTAGACTCTTTCTCTCAGATTGTTCTGTCTGAGTTATTTTCATTAGTTACTTCATCCAAACCATCAACATGTCTATTAGACCCCATTCCTACCAGGCTGCTCAAGGAAGCCCTACCATTATTTAATGCTTCAATCTTAAATATGATCAATCTATCTTTATTAGTTGGCTATGTACCACAGGCTTTTAAGGTGGCAGTAATTAAACCATTACTCAAAAAGCCATCACTTAGCTAATTATAGGCCAATCTCCAACCTTCCTTTTCTCTCAAAAATTCTTGAAAGGGTAGTTGTAAAACAGCTAACTGATCATCTGCAGAGGAATGGTCTATTTGAAGAGTTTCAGTCAGGTTTTAGAATTCATCATAGTACAGAAACAGCATTAGTGAAGGTTACAAATGATCTTCTTATGGCCTCAGACAGTGGACTCATCTCTGTGCTTGTTCTGTTAGACCTCAGTGCTGCTTTTGATACTGTTGACCATACAATTTTATTACAGAGATTAGAGCATGTCATAGGTATTAAAGGCACTGCGCTGCAGTGCTTTGAATCATATTTATCTAATAGATTACAATTTGTTCATGTAAATGGGGAATCTTCTTCACAGACTAAGGTTAATTATGGAGTTCCACAAGGTTCTGTGCTAGGACCAATTTTATTCACTTTATACATGCTTCCCTTAGGCAGTATTATTAGACGGCATTGCTTAAATTTTCATTGTTATGCAGATGATACCCAGCTTTATCTATCCATGAAGCCAGAGGACACACACCAATGAGCTAAACAGCAGGATTGTCTTACACACATAAAGACATGGATGACCTCTAATTTCTTGCTTTCTGACTATTGTAATTCATTATTATCAGGTTGTCCTAAAAGTTCCCTGAAAAGCCTTCAGTTAATTCAAAATGCTGCAGCTACAGTACTAACGGGGACTAGAAGGAGAGAGCATATCTCACCCATATTGGCCTCTCTTCATTGGCTTCCTGTTAATTCTAGAATAGAATTTAAAATTCTTCTTCTTACTTATAAGGTTTTGCCCCAACTAGTCCCAGCAGAAGACTGCCCCTCCCTGAGCCTGGTTCTGCTGGAGGTTTCTTCCTGTTAAAAGGGAGTTTTTCCTTCCCACTGTCGCCAAGTGCTTGCTCACAGGGGGTCGTTTTGACCGTTAGGGTTTTTACGTAATTATTGTATGGCCTTGCCTTACAATATAAAGTGCCTTGGGGCAACTGTTTGTTGTGATTTGCCGCTATATAAATAAAATTGATTGATTGATATGCCCCACAGGTAGGTTGTGAGATGAAGGAGAAAGAAGATTTCTGGAGTGTGTTAGATGAGGTGGTGGAGAGTGTGCCCAAGCATGAAAGAGTGGTGATAGGAGCAGACTTTAATGGGCATGTTGGTGAAGGGAACAGAGGTGATGAGGAAGTAATGGGTAGATATGATATCAAGGATAGGAATGGGGAAGGACAGATGGTAGTTGATTTTGCAAAAAGGATGGAAATGGCTGTGGTAAATACCTACTTTAAGAAAAGGGAGGAGCGCAGGGTCACATATAAGAGTGGACGAAGGTGCACACAGGTGGACTACATTCTTTATCGGAGATGCAAGCTAAAAGAAATCACAGACTGTAAGGTGGTAGCAGGAGAGAGTGTCACTAGACAGCATAGGATGGTTGTTTGTAGGATGACTTTAGAGGTAAAGAAGAAGAAGAGAGTGAGAGCTCAACAAAGGATCAGATGGTGGAAGCTGAAGGAGGAAGACTGTTGTGTGAAATTTAGCGAGCAGGTGAGAGAAGCACTGGTTGGAGGGGAAGCAATTTTGGACAACTGGAAAAGTACTGCAGATGTGGTGAGGGAGACAGCTAGGGCAGTACTGGGTATGACATCTGGACAGTGGAAGGAAGACAAGGAGACTTGGTGGTGGAATGAAGAGGTCCAGGAAAGCATAAGGAGAAAGAGGTTGGCGAAAAAGTTTTGGGATAGTCGGAGAGATGAAGAAAGTAGACAGGAGTACAAGGAGATGCGGCGTAAGGCGAGAAGAGAAGTGGGAAAAGCAAAGGAAAAGGCATATTGTGAGCTGTACAAGAAGTTGAATAGTAAGGAAGGAGAAACGGACTTGTACCGATTGGCCAGACAAAGGGACAGAGCTGGAAAGGATGTGCAGCAGGTTAGGGTGGTAAAAGATGCACATGGTAATGTGCTGACAAGTGAGGAGTGTGTGCTGAGAAGGTGGAGGGAATATTTTGAAGAGCTGATGAATAAAGAACATGAGCGAGAGAAAAGTCTGGATGATGTGGTGAGAGTAAATTAGAAATTACAAGAGATTAGCAAGGAAGAAGTGAGGGCTGCTATGAAGGGGATGAAGAGTGGAAAGGCAGTTGGTCCAGATGACATTCCAGTGGAGGCATGGAAATGTCTAGGAGAGATGGCAGTAGAGTTTCTAACCAGATTGTTTAATAAAATCTTGGAAAGTGAGAGGATGCCTGAGGAGTGGAGACGAAGTGTGCTGGTTCCTGTTTTCAAGAACAAGGGTGATGTGCAGAGCTGCAGTAACTACAGAGGCATAAAGATGATCAGCCACAGCATGAAGTTATGCGAAAGAGTAGTAGAAGCTAGGCTTAGAAAACTGGTGAAGATCTGTGAGCAGCAATATGGTTTCATGCCGAGAAAGAGCACTACAGATGCAATGTTTGCTCTGAGAATACTGTTGGAAAAGTACAGAGAAGGACAGAAAGAGTTACATTGTGTGTTTGTGGACTTAGAAAAAGCTTATGATAGGGTGCCAAGAGAAGAGTTGTGGTATTGTACGAGGAAGTCTGGAGTGGCAGAGAAGTATGTTAGGGTAGTGCAGGACAAGAAGTGTGACAGCGGTGAGATGTGCAGTAGGAATGACAGACTCATTCAAGATGGAGGTGGGATTACACAAAGGATCAGCTCTGAGTGCTTTCTTGTTTGCAGTGGTGATGGACAGGTTGACGGATGAGATCAGACAGGAGTCCCCATGGACTATGATGTTTGCAGATGACATTGTGATCTGCAGTGAGAGTAGAGAGCAAGTTGAGTCTAGTCTGGAGAGGTGGAGATATGCTTTGGAGAGAAGGGGAATGAAAGTCAGTCCAAGCAAGACTGAGTACATGTGTGTGAATGGGAGGGAGCCCAGTGGAATAGTGCAGTTACAAGGAGTAGAAGTGGTGAAAGTAGATGAGTTTAAATATTTGGGGTCAACTGTTGAAAGTAATGGAGAGTGTGGTAGAGAGGTGAAGAAGAGAGTGCAGGTAGGGTGGATTGGGTGGAGAAAGGTGGCAGGAGTGATTTGTGACTGAAGAATATCAGCAAGAGTGAAGGGGAAAGTTTACAAAACAGTAGTGAGACCAGCTATGTTGTATGGTTTAGAGACAGTGGCACTAACAAAAAGACAGGAGGCAGAGCTGGAGGTGGCAGAGCTGAAGATGTTGAGATTCTCTTTGGGAGTGACAAGAATGGACAAGATTAGGAATGAACATATCAGAGGGACAGCTCAGGTGGGACGGTTTGGAGACAAAGTCAGAGAGGCGAGATTGAGATGGTTTGGACATGTGCAGAGGAGGGACCCAGGGTATATAGGGAGAATGATGCTGAGGATGGAGCCACCAGGCAGGAGGAGAAGAGGGAGGCCAAAGAGGAGGTTTATGGATGTGCTGAGGGAGGACATGCAGGTGGTTGGTGTGACAGAGGAAGATACAGAGGACAGGGTGAGATGGAAACGATTGATCTGCTGTGGCGACCCCTAACGGGAACAGCTGAAAGACAAAGAAGAAGAAGAAGAAGTAAGATATGTATTTTTCAGTTTAAATACATTTTTGATTCAGTTCTGTAATTTTTTGATCAAATAATTTATTTTCATTCATATTTCTTTTTTCACCTTCAGATCTTTTTTTCACCTTCAGATCTTATTTTTTCAGTTTCAAACTTTTGTCCCCATTCTGGCATGGGAGGGCGTGGCTTCAACTGAGAGGGGCGTGGAAATGTGAGTGACAGGAGAGCAATCAGTCCTCACATGATGTTGCTTTCAGGAAACGTGGGTCCTTTGACAGATAATGACAACGCTTTCTCTCCACTGTATTGTCTTGATACCTGTAAATAAAGTGATGCTAAAGATGTCTATTACTAGTAATTCTAGACCACTCTTGGTCATTTTTGATGTTTAAAAACTGGAAAATATGCAAGATTGTAAAGTTTAACACCTATACCTAAAAAACCGATGTGTCCCAAATCCACACAAGACCGTGAACGCAGCGCAGCATCGCCGCATAAAAATGAGACAGGTCGCTCATTTTACAGTCTGCAGTGGAGTGTTACGAGCTTTCTAAGAGACGCACACAGAGACCAGGCTCAGCAGATCTGAAGGAAGCTTTAATATGGACAGAACCAAGCAGGCCGCCCGTAAATCCAAAGCCGCCTGGAAGAGCGATCCTGCTACCAGCGCTGTGAAGATGCCTCACCGTTACAGGCCCAGCACTGTGACACTCCGCTACTACCAGAAATCCACCGAGCTGCTGATCCACAAGCTGCCCTTCCAGCACCTGGTGAGAGAAATCGCTCAGGACTTCAAGACCGATCTGCTATTTCAGAGCTCCGCTGTGATGCTCTGCAGGAGGCCAGCAAGACACCTGGTCGGCAGCTTGTGGATCAGCAGCTCGGTGGATTTCTGGTAGCGGTGGATCTCTCTCAGAGCCACGCTGCTGGTGTTCTGTAACGGTGGGGCTTCTTCCGGTAGCCGGAGCGCTCTTCCGGGCGGCTTTTGCTTTGGATTTACGGGCAGTCAACTTTGTTACATCGTCATTAAATTCACTATCCGGTACAACATACGGATCCACTGAACCAACTGCTACACATCGATCACAATAAACAGCTTTATCTCGAGGGTTTAAAGCCTCGTAATAAACTTTCATTCTATTTTCTTTCATGTGGCAGCCGCGTAGTAAATAAATGATGGAGATGGGAGCAGAGTCATTATCTGTCAAAGGACCCACGTTTCCTGAAAGCAACATCATGTGAGGACTGATTGCTCTCCTGTCACTCACATTTCCACGCCCCTCTCAATTGAAGCCACGCCCTCCCTTGCCAGAACGGGGCCAAAAGTTTGAAACTGAAAAAACAAGATCTGAAAGTGAAAAAAAAAGATCTGAAGGTGAGAAAATAAGATCCTCCTGCCTGGATCCACCAGGCAGGAGGATCTTACACTTATTTTTTTTTATATAATACTTTTTAAATGATTAAAAAATTCAAGAACAAACATTGAATTTTCAGTTTCAAAATTTATTTTTTCAATTTTTTTATTTTTCAGATTACAAAACTTTAATTTTCAGTTTCAAAATGTATTTTTTCAATCTTTTTTATTTTCAGATTACAAAACTTTTGGCCTTGATTTAGCTTGATTGAGCTCCATAAGCCCGCTGAGGGGCTTTGGCATCTGATTAGGGTGCTTCCAGGACACCTTCCTTAGGACGTGGCTCAGGCAGGTCCAGCTGGGAGATGATGATGTAGACCCAGACAACTCTAGAGGTTCCCCCACAGTGGGGTAAACATCATGTCAGTCAGTCATGCGATATTTCACTTGTGAACAAGATAAATTCAGTTGTACCGACACGATTGTCACCAAACTTGCTATGTGTGTTTTGTATCGTGTCCCCAAGAAGGCCATTGTCTTTGAGCTCAAAGGTCATATGTCACAGTCACTGAGCTGTACTTTATAAAAGCCTTGAAAACGTGTCACTTGTCAGTGGTAAGTTTATCACAGTTTTCCCGTGGCGCTGTGGGTTAGTGCTGACTCCGTGCTGTTTTTTTTTTTTTTTACCTGTTCAGGAGTAGGAGGCTGAGATGATGGTCTCCTGGTTATCATCTGTTTTAGGTTACAAGTCATCTCTGGGTGTTCCTCATCACAGGTCTCTCAGCAAGGACATTGTTTTTCTTCCCTCAGTAACTCAACGTCACTCCAAGAATCTTGACTTCACTGAGTCCATTTTCCTCTGATTGTCTTCTTTGCGCTCAGAGAAAGCTGAATGTTTTGAGGAGGCAGAAGGAGAAGCTTGAAGAAAAGATAATGGACCAGTACAAGTTCTACCAGACTTCAGCTCCTCGCCGGTAAGATGCCTGTGATCCTGAACAGAGATGCCCATGAGGACCATTTTAGAACTGCACACATCTGTCTGTGACCTGTCTGTCCTTCTGTCCTCATTCAGTGGTTTACATACAGTACCTGCCATAAGGACTGTAAGTCTCATTTGGACTTCTTTGTCCAGGAGAAGCTGGGGGATGTGGGTGTGGACACCTGGTTGTCCTCCCTCCACCTGGATGGATGGTCTACCTTAACCAATAACATGAGCTGCATAGGTTAAGGTCTGTCTGGCTACATGCTAATGCTAGCTGCAGGACAGACTTTCTCATGTCTGCTGTTCAATCAGACTGCTGGACACAATGAAGGTCCTCTTCATTGACTGGCAGACTTGTTCTCACAGACATCGTGTCTTGTACATGCTTATTGATGACTCAATCATTTCAAATGGGTAAGAGACGCACCGGGACCCACTGAGACGCACCGAACATGTCTGCATGTCTGTCTAACTCGGGCGAATATCTGTCTCTCTCCAAAAGCATGTTATTGTATTATGATTCCTTCAAATTAAAAAAAAAGAGCATGCACGCTGTGTTTAATGGCGTGCTGTGGGCCATACATGACTTTCACCTCATCCGGCCCCCGGGCCACCAGTTTGCAACCCCAGTCTGAATAGTTAATATATATGTACTTAGTTTCTAAAGATGTCACTGAGCTCCATGTGAACGATCCCCTGGTGCACTTTGACCTGAACCATTGAAAGCGTTTCCACTCCGATCAGGATGCTGAAGTCACGTGACTAACGGCAGCACCATAATCATCCGGCCTGTCTGCGCGGGTCTACATCACTCTGAACTTCACTTTAACTCAGCGTGAGACAAATGAAGCTACAACAAATCTAAAAAAAAAAGAAAAACCATGTCCAGTCATGTGCTGGTATCCGTGTGTCATCTTTAAAAGTCAGTGTGTCTCCTTCTTTCCTCAACAGTCCGAAATGTCTCCTCGTGTGTCTCCTCCCTTCCTTTCCTTTCTTTCTGCCTCTCTACTTCCTTCTATTGCTCCTGTGTCCTTCTCTCCTTTTATGCTTCCTGTCTCCTTCTATCCATCCCCCTCCCTCTCACCGGGTCTCTCTGCTGCCCCTTTGTTGTCATACGTGAAATTGTTTCCCTGTGTGAGAAACAGGATGAAGAACAGAGACAAAATCACATCCCTCTTCCATCGTTCCCTGTGTAAGTGTTTATTTCTCTTCTCCCTCCATCACGCCGTCTTCATGTTTTATCACCACAAAAGTGTCGTAAAAAGCATCTTCTCGTTCATCTTTTCTCAAACAGTGCTCTGTGGCGAGCCCTAGTGGTCTGTGAGGATATTGGTGAAATATCACATTTTAAATGAATATCATATTCCAACTGAAAAATGTTTAACTCAACTCGTATGTAAATTATTATTGTTTTGGGATATTTGGGGAGATCTGCGATCCACGAGATTTTTTTATTTATTTCATTTTGAATGGTTAATTGGTTCCTGGTCTGAAAAAGGTTGAGGACCACTGATCTAGTTCAAGTTAGACACAATTACATCACTCATGTCACACATTAGCCTGTTGTCACGGCAACACAGTCCAAAATAATATGTGAGATAAATCATGCTGCAGTGGCGGATCAGGCGGGGGGCTGGGGGTGTTGTGAATCCCCTTGCCTTGAGCCACTGACCAAATGCGAGATAAAAAAAAATTAAAATATTGTGAATGTAAAATAAAAAATTTGTTTTAAGAAGACTGACTCCAGAGCCAATATTTAGTTTCCCAGATTGTGCTAGAAAGCAGGAAAGACACTGTAGAATTTAAACATTTTCTCTCTGTGTGTGTGTGTGTGTGTGTGTGTGTGTGTGTGTGTGTGTGTGTGTGTTGGGAGGGGGGCATGCTCACAGAATCCCCCCAAAGCTTGATCCACCCCTGTGTTGAGATCAAATCTTCTGCACATAATTTCAATTTCATTTCATTTTGTATAGGGCCAAATCACAAGAGTTGCCTCAAGGCGCTTCACACATGTAAGGTCTAACCTTACCAACCCCCAGAGCAACAGTGGTAAGGAAAAAACTCCCTCTGAGGAAGAAACCTCAAGCAGACCAGACTCAAAGGGGTGACCTTCTGCTTGGGCCATGATACAGACATAAATGACAGAACAATTCACAAAATGAATATACAGGAAATGCTGTTGGTGTACAGGACAGGAGGGTCTCCAGCACAAATACCACACCCATCTCTGGATGGAGCTGCACCTTAAACAGAGAGAAAAAAACAGAATCAGGGATCAGAAAGACAAGAAATACAGTACGAGGGTAGGCTGAAATGTTCTAAGGCTGACTGATGCAGTTGTCGAATTGAACAAATTCAGGGTTATTTTTCTACATAGTCTCCCTGTAACTCCACACACTTCTTCCAGCAGTGCTTGAGTGTTTCAATTCCCTTGGCATAGAAGCTTTCATCTTGAGAGTCAAAATAGTCCTCAACGGCAGCCATCACCTCATCATTGCTCCGATAGTGCTTCCCAGCCAAGTTTTTTTTCAGGTTTGGGAACAGATAAAAGTCCGAGGGTGCCAAGTCAGGGGAGTATGTTGGGTGATCTACCAGTTCGAATCCACACTCGTGGATAGTGGCCATGGCCACTGTTGACTTTTTAGCTGGGGCATTGTCTCGATGGAACAGCACCCGTTTCGTCAGCTTTCCTGGTTGCATCTTTTTGATAGCCTCATGTAACTGTCTCAGTAGGTTAGAATAGTACTGTCCATTTATGGTTTATCACTTTTAAAGATAGTCCATGAACACATTGCCCTTGGGCATCCCAGAAAACTGAAACCATGACCTTCCCCACAGACGAAACGACCTTGGCCTTCTTTGGAGGTGGTGACCTTGGGTGTTTCCACTGCATTGATTGTTTTTTGTCTCTGGTTCAAAGTGGTGAACCCAACACTCATCCTGGGTAAGAAAACATTCCATGTAATTGGCTGGATCCTCTTCAAATTGCGCCAAGTTTGCCTTCGACACGACTATAGCCTGGTGCGTTTCTGATCAGGCGTCAGAAGACGTGGCACCCACCGAGCTGACACGTTTGACATTCCGAGTTCTTCATGCAGAATGTGTTCAATTGTCTCACAGGATACTCCCACAGCATCTGCTAGCTGATTAATCATCGATCATCTGTCGTCCATCACCATTTCATGAACAAGGTCAATGTTTTTCTGGGTTGTGGCTGTTGCAGAATGCCCAGATCTTGGGTCGTCTTCAAGGCTCTCTCTGCCCCTCTTAAATTCAGCTGCCCACTTCTGCACTGTAGCTATGGAGGGAGCTTCATCCCTAATGTAGCACCGCATGAATGTCCTTGGGCTTTAAGCCCTTCTTATGCAGGTACTTAATCACACTGCGATGCCAGATTTTGTCCATTTTTGCCGTTTCCCTCTACCATGAACTTTCAAACTTGGCTATGAACCACAAACTACCTCACAACCTGGAAGAAAAATAACACAGTTAGTCATCAGAAGAGTTGAACTTAATGCATGCCAAGTTTTATTGAAATGGCATTTCTCCCTCTTGGTGAACTTTTCAGCCTACCCTCGTATAATGTGTCAGCATTAATCAACAAGAAAACAGAAGAAATACTAAGGTGATCGCCGGCCACTAGCCCTAAAACTTCACTAAAAGACACAGAATTTAGGTAAAGTTGAGGCCGCAGCCCGCTCCAATTACTAACAAAATTAATTAAAAGAGTAAAACATAAAACAAAACTATGCCAGTATGCTAGCCATAGGAAAGGGAAAATAAGTGAGTCTTAAGTCTGGACTTGAAAGTCTCCACAGAATCTGATTGTTTTATTGACGCAGGGAGATCATTCCACAGAACAGGGGCACGATAAGAGAAAGCTCTGTGACCCGCAGACTTCTTATTCACCCTAGGGACACAATGTAGTCCTGCACCCTGAGAACGCAAAGCCCGGGCCGGTACGTAAGGTTTAATTAGGTCAGCTAAGTTGGGAGGTGGCAGTCCATGAATAATTTTATAGACTAGCAGCAGAACCTTAAAATCTGATCTCACTGGGACAGGAAGCCAGTGAAGAGATGCCAAAATGGGTTTAATGTGGTCGAACTTTCTGCTTCCTGTCAAAAGTCTGGCTGCAGTATTTTGAACCAATTGGAAACCCCTAATGCAGGACTGCAGTAAACCAGAAAATAGAACATTGCAGTAGTCCAATCTAGAAGAGACAAACACATGAATCAGGGTCTCAGCATCAGCCATAGACAGGATGGGACGAATCTTCGCTATCTTTTGCAGGTGGAAGAAAGCAGTCCTCGTAATATTTCTAGAGTGGAGGTCAAAGGACAATGTAGCATCAAAAATTACCCCAAGGTTCCTCACTTTGTCAGTGTGATGTATGACACACGAGCCTAGGCTAAGCGTTAACTCGTCAAATTGATGCTAATGTCTCACTGAACCAAGAACCATCATTTCAGTCTTTTCAGTTTAAAAGCAGGAAGTTTCTAGACATCCAACTTCTCACTGCTGCAAGGCAATCTTCTAAGGATTTTATATGAACGAGATTACCAGCAGTTATCAGGATGTATAACTGAGTATCATCAGCATAGCCTCTACTGGTGGTTGGCTCTCACTGCGGTATTGTATCACTTCCTGTTCCGGAGCACAGCAGTGTTTTGCTGTATCTGTTAGCTGTTTAATCTGTGCAGTTAGATTGATCTAGTTACCTACATAACGATTTGTTTCACAGTGTAATCTTCACGTGCCTTAACTAAAGCACTCCCTCTGCTGAATCACCTCTAAATTATTTACACATTATTCACTTTGTGTGTTTTTAGGAATCCGCTAGTTTAGCGCAGCTACTAGCTCTTAGCCGATTTAGCATGGCAGCTTCTCCTGTCTCTCCTGCACTTTTCTGCTCTGGGTGTGAAATGTTTAGTTATTCCTCGGCCTCCTTTAGCAGTAATGGTACTTGTAATTAGTGTAGCTTATTCGTAGCTTTGGAGGCCAGGCTTGGTGAATTGGAGACTCGGCTCCGCACCGTGGAAAATTCTACAGCTAGCCAGGCCCCTGTAGTCGGTGCGGACCAAGGTAGCTTAGCCGCCGTTAGTTCCCTTCCAGCAGATCCCGAGCAGCTGGGAAAGCAGGCCGACTGGGTGACTGTGAGGAGGAAGCGTAGCCCTAAACAGAAGCCCCGTGTACACCGCCAACCCGTTCACATTTCTAACCGTTTTTCCCCACTCTGCGACACACCCGCCAAGGATCAAACTCTGGTTATTGGCGACTCTGTTTTGAGAAATGTGAAGTTAGCGACACCAGCAACCATAGTCAATTGTCTTCCGGGGGTCAGAGCAGGCGAAACTGAAGGAAATTTGAAACTGCTGGCTAAGGCTAAGCGTAAATTCACGTCGGCAGTAATGACACCCGGTTACGCCAATCGGAGGTCACTAAAATTAACATTGAATCGGTGTGTAACTTTGCAAAAACAATGTCGGACTCTGTAGTTTTCTCTGGGCCCCTCCCCAATCGGACCGGGAGTGACATGTTTAGCCGCATGTTCTCCTTGAATTGCTGGTTGTCTGAGTGGTGTCCAAAAAATGAGGTGGGCTTCATAGATAATTGGCAAAGCTTCTGGGGAAAACCTGGTCTTGTTAGGAGAGACGGCATCCATCCCACTTTGGATGGAGCAGCTCTCATTTCTAGAAATCTGGCCAATTTTCTTAAATCCTCCAAACCGTGACTATCCAGGGTTGGGACCAGGAAGCAGAGTTGTAGTCTTACACACCTCTCTGCAGCTTCTCTCCCCCTGCCATCCCCTCATTACCCCATCCCTGTAGAGACGGTGCCTGCTCCCAGACCACCAATAACCAGTAAAAATCTATTTAAGCATAAAAATTCAAAAAGAAAAAATAATATAGCACCTTCAACTGCACCACAGACTAAAACAGTTAAATGTGGTCTATTAAACATTAGGTCTCTCTCTTCTAAGTCCCTGTTAGTAAATGATATAATAATTGATCAACATATTGATTTATTCTGCCTTACAGAAACCTGGTTACAGCAGGATGAATATGTTAGTTTAAATGAGTCAACACCCCCGAGTCACACTAACTGCCAGAATGCTCGTAGCACGGCCGAGGCGGAGGATTAGCAGCAATCTTCCATTCCAGCTTATTAATTAATCAAAAACCCAGACAGAGCTTTAATTCATTTGAAAGCTTGACTCTAAGATAATTATAGTGGGCGATTTTAACATCCACACAGATGCTGAGAATGACAGCCTCAACACTGCATTTAATCTATTATTAGACTCAATTGGCTTTGCTCAAAATGTAAATGAGTCCACCCACCACTTTAATCATATCTTAGATCTTGTTCTGACTTATGGTATGGAAATTGAAGACTTAACAGTATTCCCTGAAAACTACCTTCTGTCTGATCATTTCTTAATAACATTTACATTTACTCTGATGGACTACCCAGCAGTGGGGAATAAGTTTCATTACACTAGAAGTCTTTCAGAAAGCGCTGTAACTAGGTTTAAGGATATGATTCCTTCTTTATGTTCTCTAATGCCATATACCAACACAGTGCAGAGTAGCTACCTAAACTCTGTAAGTGAGATAGAGTATCTCGTCAATAGTTTTACATCCTCATTGAAGACAACTTTGGATGCTGTAGCTCCTCTGAAAAAGAGAGCTTTAAATCAGAAGTGCCTGACTCTGTGGTATAACTCACAAACTCGCAGCTTAAAGCAGATAACCCGTAAGTTGGAGAGGAAATGGTGTCTCACTAATTTAGAAGATCTTCACTTAGCCTGGAAAAAGAGTCTGTTGCTCTATAAAAAAGCCCTCCGTAAAGCTAGGACATCTTACTACTCATCACTAATTGAAGAAAATAAGAACAACCCCAGGTTTCTTTTCAGCACTGTAGCCAGGCTGACAAAGAGTCAGAGCTCTATTGAGCCGAGTATTCCTTTAACTTTAACTAGTAATGACTTCATGACTTTCTTTGCTAATAAAATTTTAACTATTAGAGAAAAAATTACTCATAACCATCCCAAAGACGTATCGTTATCTTTGGCTGCTTTCAGTGATGCCGGTATTTGGTTAGACTCTTTCTCTCCGATTGTTCTGTCTGAGTTATTTTCATTAGTTACTTCCTCCAAACCATCAACATGTCTATTAGACTCCATTCCTACCAGGCTGCTCAAGGAAGCCCTACCATTAATTAATGTTTCGCTCTTAAATATGATCAATCTATCTTTGTTAGTTGGCTATGTACCACAGGCTTTTAAGGTGGCAGTAATTAAACCATTACTTAAAAAGCCATCACTTGACCCAGCTATCGTAGCTAATTATAGGCCAATCTCCAACCTTCCTTTTCTCTCAAAAATTCTTGAAAGGGTAGTTGTAAAACAGCTAACTGATCATCTGCAGAGGAATGGTCTATTTGAAGAGTTTCAGTCAGGTTTTAGAATTCATCATAGTACAGAAACAGCCTTGAAAAGGTAAAAACCCCAACGGTCAAAACGACCCCCTGTGAGCAAGCACTTGGCAACAGTGGGAAGGAAAAACTCCCTTTTAACAGGAAGAACCCTCCAGCAGAACCAGGCTCAGGGAGGAGCAGTCTTCTGCTGGGACTGGTTGGGGCTGAGGGAGAGAACCAGGAAAAGACATGCTGTGGAAGAGAGCAGAGATCAGTCACTAATGATTAAATGCAGAGTGGTGCATACAGAGCAAAAGGAGAAAGAAACACTCAGTGCATCATGGGAACCCCCCAGCAGTCTAAGTCTATAGCAGCATAACTAAGGGATGGTTCAGGGTCACCTGATCCAGCCCTAACTATAAGCTTTAGCAAAAAGGAACGTTTTAAGCCTAATCTTAAAAGTAGAGAGGGTGTCTGTCTCCCTAATCCGAATTGGGAGCTGGTTCCACAGGAGAGGAGCCTGAAAGCTGAAGTCTCTGCCTCCCATTCTACTCTTACAAACCCTAGGAACTACAAGTAAGCCTGCAGTCTGAGAGCGAAGTGCTCTTTTGGGGTGATATGGTACTATGAGGTCCCTAAGATAAGATGGGACCTGATTATTCAAAACCTTATAAGTAAGAAGAAGAATTTTAAATTCTATTCTAGAATTAACAGGAAGCCAATGAAGAGAGGCCAGTATGGGTGAGATATGCTCTCTCCTTCTAGTCCCCGTTAGTACTCTAGCTGCAGCATTTTGAATTAACTGAAGGCTTTTCAGGGAACTTTTAGGACAACCTGCTAATAATGAATTACAATAGTCCAGCCTAGAGGAAATAAATGCATGAATTAGTTTTTCAGCATCACTCTGAGACAAGACCTTTCTAATTTTAGAGATATTGCGTAAATGCAAAAAAGCAGTCCTACATATTTGTTTAATATGCACATTGAATGACATATCCTGATCAAAAATGACTCCAAGATTTCTCACAGTATTACTAGAGGTCAGGGTAATGCCATCCAGAGTAAGGATCTGGTTAGACACCATGTTTCTAAGATTTGTGGGGCCAAGTACAATAACTTCAGTTTTATCTGAGTTTAAAAGCAAGAAATTAGAGGTCATCCATGTCTTTATGTGTGTAAGACAATCCTGCAGTTTAGCTAATTGGTGTGTGTCCTCTGGCTTCATGGATAGATAAAGCTGGGTATCATCTGCGTAACAATGAAAATTTAAGCAATGCCATCTAATAATACTGCCTAAGGGAAGCATGTATAAAGTGAATAAAATTGGTCCTAGCACAGAACCTTGTGGAACTCCATAATTAACCTTAGTCTGTGAAGAAGATTCCCCATTTACATGAACAAATGGTAATCTATTAGATAAATATGATTCAAACCACCGCAGCGCAGTGCCTTTAATACCTATGGCATGCTCTAATCTCTGTAATAAAATTTTATGGTCAACAGTATCAAAAGCAGCACGGAGGTCTAACAGAACAAGCACAGAGGTGAGTCCACTGTCTGAGGCCATAAGAAGATCATTTGTAACCTTCACTAATGCTGTTTCTGTACTATGATGAATTCTAAAACCTGACTGAAACTCTTCAAATAGACCATTCCTCTGCAGATGATCAGTTAGCTGTTTTACAACTACCCTTTCAAGAATTTTTGAGAGAAAAGGAAGGTTGGAGATTGGCCTATAATTAGCTAAGATAGCTATTTAAGATCGAAGCATTAAATAATGGTAGGGCTTCCTTCAGCATCCTGGTAGGAATGGGGTCTAATAGACATGTTGATGGTTTGGATGAAGTAACTAATGAAAATAACTCAGACAGAACAATCAGAGAGAAAGAGTCTAACCAAATACCGGCATCACTGAAAGTAGCCAAAGATAACGATAGGTCTTTGGGATGGTTATAAGTAATTTTGTCTCTAATAGTTAAAATTTTATTAGCAAAGAAAGTCATGAAGTCATTACTAGTTAAAGTTAAAGGAATACTCGGCTCAATAGAGCTCTGACTCTTTGTCAGCCTGGCTACAGTGCTGAAAAGAAACCTGGGGTTGTTCTTATTTTCTTCAATTACTGATGAGTAGTAAGATGTCCTAGCTTTATGGAGGGCTTTTTTATAGAGCAACAGACTCTTTTTCCAGGCTAAGTGAAGATCTTCTAAATTAGTATGACGCCATTTCCTCTCCAACTTACGGGTTATCTGCTTTAAGGTGCGGGTTTGTGAGTTATACCACAGAGTCAGGCACTTCTGATTTAAGGCTCTCTTTTTCAGAGGAGCTACAGCATCCAAAATTGTCTTCAATGAGGATGTAAAACTATCGACAAGATACTCTATCTCACTTACAGAGTTTAGGTAGCTACTCTGCACTGTGTTGGTATATGGCATTAGAGAACATAAAGAAGGAATCATATCCTTAAACCTAGTTACAGTGCTTTCTGAAAGACTTCTAGTGTAATGAAACTTATTTCCCACTGCTGGGTAGTCCATCAGAGTAAATGTAAATGTTATTAAGAAATGATCAGACAGAAGGGAGTTTTCAGGGAATACTGTTAAGTCTTCAATTTCCATACCATAAGTCAGAACAAGATCTAAGATATGATTAAAGTGGTGGGTGGACTCATTTACATTTTGAGCAAAGCCAATTGAGTCTAATAATAGATTAAATGCAGTGGTGAGGCTGTCATTCTCAGCATCTGTGTGGATGTTAAAATCGCCCACTATAATTATCTTATCTGAGCTAAGCACTAAGTCAGACAAAAGGTCTGAAAATTCACAGAGAAACTCACAGTAACGACCTGGTGGACGGTAGATAATAACAAATAAAACTGGTTTTTGGGACTTCCAATTTGGATGGACAAGACTAAGAGTCAAGCTTTCAAAGGAATTAAAGCTCTGTCTGGGTTTTTGATTAATTAATAAGCTGGAATGGAAGATTGCTGCTAATCCTCCGCCTCGGCCCGTGCTACGAGCATTCTGGCAGTTAGTGTGACTCGGGGGTGTTGACTCATTTAAACTAACATATTCATCCTGCTGTAACCAGGTTTCTGTAAGGCAGAATAAATCAATATGTTGATCAATTATTATATCATTTACTAACAGGGACTTAGAAGAGAGAGACCTAATGTTTAATAGACCACATTTAACTGTTTTAGTCTGTGGTGCAGTTGAAGGTGCTATATTATTTTTTCTTTTTGAATTTTTATGCTTAAATAGATTTTTGCTGGTTATTGGTGGTCTGGGAGCAGGCACCGTCTCTACGGGGATGGGGTAATGAGGGGATGGCAGGGGGAGAGAAGCTGCAGAGAGGTGTGTAAGACTACAATGATGATGATGTCATGCTGGGCAGCTGGAGTTCTCTATTCGCCCTATTGATGTATCCCATAATCCCTAGAGAGAATCTACATGATGACAATTGTAACTGAATGTTATACTACAAAAATGTAATTTTTTATGCTTTTCGTCACATTAATAAGAGACTTCTGCATGATACCCTGAAAACTTGCTAAAACAATTATAACAAATAATCAGTGTCTGCTACGTTTAATCTGTGTGGAATTTAATAAACGCAAACTGAATATTAGTCTGGAACAAAGAGGACAAACAGTGTTGTAAAGAACAATAATCAAGACATTAGAAACGTGCGCACATTCTCTCCACATGCAAAACATTTTGCAATGACACTTCCAGGGCTCCGTAAAAATGCCTGTTTTTGCAAAACAAAAATGGACTATTTTACAAAAGCACATTTATTTGTAAACACCAACACACAACACATTAACGTGTTGGTTTACGTAATGAATGACTGAACCAATCAGTGTTTAGCAAGGCACATTTTACCCAGAATCCTTTGTGATCTATCTGTGTTTGTTACAAAACTTCAGAATTAGTGCATTATTCAACATTAAAAGATATATATTTTAACTTTGTACAAATGACAAATTTGACATTAATGGACTTATTCTATCAGTATTCATTTTATTTATAAAACAAAGCCATAACTCAGCATTGCTTTATTTTACAAGACCTCTGCCTGAGAGGAGCGTTGTGATTGAGTAGAGTTGCATTTCGTGGCTCCTCTCAGCTTGCTTCTGTGCTGGAAGCCATGTAGTAAACAAGAGCTTCCAGCAGGGGGCAAGATGTTCAAAGACAGAAGTGCGGGCTCATTGTTTGGGTCTGTTGTCTCTTTTGATGCTACCAGAAGCAATCGTGGTGTTAAAACTCAATTTCAGTGTGTTAGTAGTTGCAAATGTTCCAGAAACAATACTGGAAATTATCGGTTATCTGTAACTTCCGATACATTTTTGGGTGGTTTATCGTTTTATCTTTATCAAAGATAACTTTTCAGTTATCTGATTAACTGTTATCGAAGTTAATTTTTTGGTTATCTGTGCCCACCACTGGCATTGGTGCCTCATAGAAGGTTATGGGCTCGATTCCCACCTGTGTCCTCTCTGTGTGGAGTTTGTGTGTTCCCTCTGGGTGCGCCGGCTTCCTCACACTTCCAAAAACATGTAGGTCTGAAAACTTTAAAGTGTCCGTAGGTGTGAATGTGTGTGTTTGTCTGGTGTCCTGTCCAGGGTGAACCCCGCCTCACGCTCTGTGACTGCTGGGATAGGCTCCAGCGCCCCCTTCCCCCCTGACCCGTAAATAGAGTAAGCAGTTGAAGATGAGTGAGTGATTATTTGTTCTCTGAAACAAGTGATCCTTTTCTGTCTGTCCACACAGTAATAAAAACCAGGTCCCATCTCTCTGACCTTTTGACCTCTACATCCACACCTCTGCAGCCCTGAGCAGCCTGGCGTTTCCCTCGATGTCAGGTGACCTGTGGGGTGAAAGGTCAACAGACAGGAAGGAAACATTAACCTCATCATCTTTGTCCATCCTCCACCTTCACCCCTTCACTCCTCCATGCAGACATCTCCGCCCTGACCCCGCCGACCCTGAACCCCGTCTTTGTCAGCTGACAGGTAGAACTGATTCTGGCGGCACATCAAAACTGAACCATTTCCATTTTTTAAAAAAAATTCTGAAAACATGCAGTCATTTTTTAAAAATGATTATTATTTATCAACTTTGTGTGTTCCACAGACAAGGACTCGAATAATGGCACTGCACCATCTGGTTGTGAGGACCGCGGCGAGCTGCAGAGACATGGTAAAACCTTCTGCACCCTCATTTAGAGGATTCAGCAGATGTGCAGGAATTAGACTAAATCCATCAAATCTCCATCATGACCTTGTTTCATGTTAATTGCCATGGTTACTGCAGAGTCCACAGGAGAGCAGGATGACCTGACTCTGCTGCCCCCTGTTGGTCAACATGTCGTCTTTGTCTACAGTGATATGGTGGTCATGAGGTGGTTCAGGGTTTGGGGTGATCTATGTGTTGAAGTTGCCAGTTCAAATCCCACTCTGTGTCCTTTGCAGAGCTCAGCGGCACCAAGCTTCGGGCGCGGAGTGTGAGCAGCGGTGCGTTCAGCCTGGATGGTGAACCCTGGTCAAACGGCAGTAGTCCCGTCCAACAGCCACCGTCTCGACGCTCCTCCTCCTCTCACCTGTCACCCAGTGATAGCTCCACCCCCCAACACACGCAGCAGCCGCCACTCGCTGCCACGCCCAAAGAGACTGCCACGCAAATCACGCTCAGTCACAACAAAGATCTCCAGTCCACAGCCAGACCCAACCACCCTGAGCCCGCTCACGACTTCTGGCTCACGAGGGGTACCAAGTGCATCAGGAGGGGGTCAGAGGTCAAAGTGGCACGCTGTGCATCAGAAACAGGTCTTACTGTCAAAACGACCTCCAGCAAAGGTGACACCACAAAATCCTCCGTTTATCCACCAGTCACGGTCCTGTATGTTCAGGGGAAGTCCTCCTCTGTGTCTGGCTGCCTGAGCTGCTTCTCCCCTTCTGCAGGCAAAGAGGAACCACTGCAGGAACCCAGGTTCCCTAAAACTCTGCCCCATGCCAGCAGCGTCATCTCCACAGCAGAGGGCTCGTCACGGTGTTCCAGTGTCCACAGCAACCTGATCCCCGCTGGTACCCTGCAGGAACCATCAGAACCGCCCGGTACTCAGCACCAGCAAGAAACAGCCAATCAGAATCAACCACTGGACCCAGACGCCAGGAACAGTGAACCTGAGGCCACACCTCCAGCAAAACCTCCCAGAGACCCAGCTGTGGTCCTTGCCAAAAAGTCCCCGGTGCAGGAGTCGCTGTGTGCGTCCTCCTTCTCCTTCAGTTCCGTCTTCAAGTACACCATATTCAGTGACGCCGCTGTCCCACCCAACAACACGCCGCCGCGCAAACCGC
The DNA here is from genome assembly GCF_902500255.1 of Thalassophryne amazonica. Lineage (NCBI taxonomy): Eukaryota > Metazoa > Chordata > Actinopteri > Batrachoidiformes > Batrachoididae > Thalassophryne > Thalassophryne amazonica. The sequence continues at coordinate 104,119,867 of NC_047112.1, read as the reverse complement.
AGACGTGGATCACCGCCGAACGCAGCAGAGCCAGAATGGAGGATGGAACTCTGAAACGGGGACAGTCGGACTGGAAGAGACGGACACACTGCTGGACAGTGAGTGACGGCTGTCCAAATACAGACTGGACCTAGAGTGTTGCCAGGTCTGCTGATGTTTTTGTGACTGCACTGAGAGTCACGGTTTAAGATTTTGGACCTTTTTCTAGATTTTTGTTAATTATTTATCTCAATCATCAAACAGCCGTCGCATCTCTGTCGCACATTATTATTAGTAGAAGAAGAAGTAAGTCGTAGGATGTCTGTGACCCTGCTGGTTAGTCCCTGACCTGTCGGTTCGTCTGTGACCCTGTTGGTTTGTTACTCTATAGGTCAAAGGTCTTGGACAGATTACAATCAGATTTTGGAAAACTTTGTTGTGATTCTACCTCAGAATTTTTCTGTTTCACTTCTTAATTTATTTCTTGCTTTATAAGTTTTTTCTTTTACCTCTTGTTTATATTATTCGCTAGATTATATAAAATATCTTCAACAGATCTCAAGAGGAAGAAGACATTAAATCTTTTGCTAGTCAGGATTTGGTTCTGGTTTTTATTTATTTACATTTAAAATAGTTCATTAAATAAACTCCCCTGATCGTGGTAATAATTTATTGTGCATTTCATGCATTAAACAACAGAAATATTAACTTTCCTATTTTTTCCATTAATTTTGTGTTGTAAGTGACCCTAAACACTTTACTGACACCGCCAGAGCCGGTCCAGAACCAAAGTTTGGGCACATCAGACTTTTACTTTATATTTAGATTAGATTGGATTAGATAGAACTTTATTAATCCCTTGGGAATGCTCCCTAAAGGAAACTGAGGTTCCAGCAGCATTGTATAGCAGCACACAGGGTAAGAAGCACACAAAGTATCTAAAGTAAAAGTAAAAAAAGTATTTGCAAATATAAATACCAGGAATACTGCTCACTACTAGTTTACTTTAGATCACAGTTTAAAGTAAAACGGGAAAAACAAGAAACAAAATCAGGATTCAAAATGTATTAATAATATAATTTAACCCTGAGGTCACTTTTGCAGAAACATCACACATTTAAAAGATTTCAGCTTATAATATTTAACATTTAGAACATTTGTGCTCAACAAAACTGCAATAATTTGTGTGGTTTGTATTTGTGTTGATCCTTTGAAATTATTTATCCATTTATATGTTTGTTTATTCTGGAGAAACATGATGTTTGAATAAAATGTGGAAAATTAGAAATTAGGGGCTTACTGGAATATGTTTTCCTTTACATGAAGAAGCGTGGTGTTAAGTGTGTATTTGCATTAAAATGCTGTTTTCCAACAAATCCAGACTTGAAAATTTGCTCTGTTTCGTCCTGCTGGAAAACGTGACTCGAAGCCACATCTGAAGTTTAAAAAAATTTGACAAATATCCAAACTTCACCGAAAAGAAAAGTGATATGTGAAATGTTCTGTTCAACATGGAAATTAACAAATACTTTAAATACAATTTTTTAAAAAAATCACTGTCGATGTCAAAGTGTGTCACCACAGGTGTGATTTGGCCACAGTCAACCATAACGATGAAGTTTAAAAAGCTCAAAGCAGCTTTGAAGTTACAGCACCGCCTACTGGCCGAATCTAGTAATGCAGCTAACATCAACAAGCCTAAGTCAGAGTCACGTGACTGATGACGTGTTTCCGCCTCTGGTCACGTGCAGCTTATCGATATTACAGTTTCTTTTTAATCCAGTTGTTAAGTGTGATGTAACGCATCATGTGACTTTCAACTTCCGGCTCCAAACAAAAAAGGCGCGCTGTCATTAACATTGAGAACTGCACGGAGATGCTCTGATCAGGCTGCACACGGACAACAGTATTAACATGGCAACATAAAACTCTTTGTATATTGTGCTTAAAACTCTCCTGGATATATTAACTGGGGTTTTAGACGTTGTTATTGTTTGTTTTATGTAAAAATGTCAGACGCTCAGGTTGTTTCTCCGTTATTTTCAATGGGAGTTGCTGTGAGCCGCGATCGCTTCCTATTCATGTCGTTCGGGGGGAAAGTGAAGTTTGCACTTTAACATCCTGTTTATTGTAATAAATATTTTTTTATTAACAAACAGACATGTATATTTTACCTGTGCATAATAAAATATATCAAGTAAAAGGAAAAAAGTTTTATTCAGTGTTCTTACCTTACAGACAAATGCGCTTAACGGAGGGACGGAGGTTTGCACACACTGTAAACACAAACTAAACTAAAACTGTAGATCCTTAAAAGGATCATACAGACGTCACTTTAACTGTAAACTTGCAGGTCTTTGGACCCGGAAACAGATTTATCACGTGATGCGTTATGTCTGAGCTTAACAACCAGAATGACCGATTCAAAGTTCCGAGTGCGCATGATGCGAATCCACTTCCAGTCGCTGCTATCATCAGGCACTGCTTACTGTTGCATCAGGCTTTGTTTACATCAGTGATTCATGCTCATCTCACTCTCAACACTTGGACTTCAGTACGACAGCGTATAAGGGCCATTCAAAGACAGGAAAAAAAAATGGAGATGACATTTTTGAGTTTAAAGTCTCAAATATGCGAGAATAAATGTGCAAATTTATGAGAAATAACACACAAATTTGCCAGATTAAAAACATGCAAATCTGCAAGAAAAAAGTAGCACATTTGCCACAATTAAACACGCAAATTTTTGAGATTGTAAACATGCAAATACGTGAGAAAAAGCAGCAAATTTGCAAGAAAAAGCAAATTTGCCAGATTAAACACGCAAATTTTTGAGATTGTAAACATGCAAATACGTGAGAAAAAGCAGCAAATTTGCAAGAAAAAGCAAATCTGTCAGATTAAACACGCAAATTTTCGTGATTCTAAACATGCAAATCTGTGAGGAAAAAAGAAGCAAATTTGCGAGAAGTCACAAATATGCAAGAATAAACATGCAAATTTACGAGAAATAACACGCAAATTTGTGAGATTTAAACATGCAAATTTGCGACATTATAAACGTACATTTGCGAGAAAAAGACAACGCGAGATTAGAACATGTAAAACTACAGGTACATAGCGATGGAATGAGACAGAACAATGGCTTCATCATGTACGTTTTTACTGTCAAAAAGAATTAATAGATGGGCAGCGGTTTCAATATTTAATGTCTGAGTGATAAGAGAAATAATGCTATAATGCTAATGCTTTTCTTCTGTTTTTTTGTTAATAATGGGTTGAAAGAGCCTGCACTGTGCTGATGTAATGTTACAAAATGGTAACTAAGTCTGGTTTCTCACATTCTCTGCATTTCTCAGGTGACTCGGGCACAGCTGGAGACTCTTCAAACAGAGAATCACAGTCTGAAGGATCTCCTGCAGAGACTCGTGACTCAGACACCCAAGGTTTGTCTGATTTAATCTAATTGCTGTATGGTCATTACACAGCTCAGACGCCGCCATGTAGCATTCTTTTCTTCATTTGACTTGAGTGCTTATGTTTAAATCTGACTCACTTGTCTTTGGTTTAACTTGCTGAATCACTTTGCTCCACAGAGGGGCGATTCCTCGCTTGCATCGCTGAAGGAGAGTTATGCATCTTCTCTGAGCAGTCTGGAAGGTCAGAATCTACAGTTACAGCGGCAACTTTCTGAGGCACAAACCCAACTTGAGCTCTCCAATCGGACGTGGCAGGAGAAATATGAACAAGCTCTCAGTCGTGCCAAAACTGAGCAGTCACAGACTAATCAGGACAGGTACAAATCACATACTTTCATACACTATTGGGCTAAAGTCTTAAGCTACCTTTTGCTGTTGTCCAGCTCTTCCTAGTTTGCAGCTCAGAATACCAGGAAACAAAATGCAAACCTTTACTCCTCAACAATTTTAGGAGTTCCCCTGCTGACAGCAATGTTTTCAACCCTTACCAAAAAGTAGTATATGCAAGTATGTTTCAAGTATACTTCTACTTTACTTTTTATATACTTATCAGTACTATTTTTTGGTAAGGGAAATAATTTTAAACATACTCTTGAAAAGTCACCCTCCAAGGCCTGCATCTGGCACTGCAATGCATCCACAAAAAAAGAGAAGAAGATGTGGAGTATGCGCATAACTGGTGTAAGCAGCTAATCAATGTAGCAGTGGAAACTAGAACTTTACAATGTGGCGTACAGAGTAATTATAGTCTTTTAATCTGACTTGTTGCACGAATTCATCATCACAGCCTGACAAAAACTGTTGTCCACATAAGATGCCCTTGTTTTGGATGACTAAGTCTGTAAATACTTTAATTCCTTGTCAGGGACATTACTTGTGAATAAATGCAGGTTTTTAAAGATGTCCCTCCGTGTTTGTCTGCACTGGGTGCTTTTCAGCCCAAGCCAGAGGATGCTACTGCCTTGTCCCACCACCAACAAGAAGAGACTATCACTTATTTTAAAAGAAGAAAGTCTTTTCTGCAGTTATTTTATTCACGTCACAATGGTCCATATATTCACACCAGCCAGCCTTCACCACAGCCATCCGTCGTCTCTTCAGCACTCTGCTTGCGCCGAAAATAAATCTCATTAATGATTCATTACCCACTTACTCCAACTAAAGGTCATGGGGGCTGGAGCTTATCCCAACAGTCTTCGGACTGTCTTTAGATTAAAACCTGCCATTTCACAAGTACAAATACCTGCAGTCAACATAATGTTTTACATTTGGGCGTTGAATTTCAGTCAAACCAGATGATGGGCTTCGACTGGGATCGTAAACAATGCCATCAGGTGAGGCACTGAGCCATGAAGATTCAGAGTGAATTACTGCATCATCTTTTTCACCATCAAACTCTGTGTCTGAAGCATTACTCATTCAGCAGTTCATGTGGTGCTCCTGATGATTGACTCTAAAAGAGATTCAGCAGAACTCTGACCTCTCACATGGCATGTCTTCCTAAACCTTATGGTTATCCATGATTGGTGCAGCATTTGTCACTGCTGAACTTTGCTTTGTTGGCGGATGGTGAAGTATCCTGATGTAACTCTGTATTGGGAGTCTAGACTGCTGAAAGGTCGGTACACTCTCCTTCTGCACACGGGTCCAAATGCAGATCCACAAGTGATTTCTCTGAACTTATCTCCACTGTTGTCACTATCGGCATATCCAGAAGCCACAGTGTGCCTCTGACACCCAAAGCACTGACAGGTCAAGAAGTGGGTTCACCATTTACACCCTCCCCTGACACCCCCAATACAAAATACCCTTCAGATGGATTTAATTACATTTCAAACAGAAAAATTCAATTCAGTTTATTTCATTTATATAGCGTCAAACCACAACAAAGTTGCCTCAAGGCACTTTACACAAGTAAGGTCTAACCTTACCAACCCCTAGAGCAAGCACACAGGTGAGAGTGGTAAGAAAAAATTTCCTCTGATGATTTGAGGAAGAAACCTCAAGCAGACCAGACTCAAAGGGGTGACCCTCTGCTTGGGCCATGCTATTGACACAATTGACAATACGAATATATAGGAAATTATGGGTGTCCATGCTGGTACACAGGACGGGAGGCATGCAGAAGAAGACACCCACTCCCCACTCTGGATGGAGCTGCACCTCAAATAGAGAGGAAAAAAACAGAATCAGGTGGCAGAAAGACAACAAATACAATATAATCTGTCAGCATTAAGCAAAAAGAAAAACAGAAGAAATACTAAGGTGGGCGCTGACCACTTGCCCTAAGTTTCACTAAAAGACCCAGACTTTAGATAAAGCTGAGGCTGCACCCTGCTCTGTTTCCTAATAAAATGAATTTAAAAAGGTAAAAAGCATAGTAACATACTATGCCAGTATGCTAGCCATACGAAAGGGAAAATAAGTGTATCTTAAGTCTGGACTTGAAAGTCTCTACAGAATCTGACTGTATTATTGACGCAGGGAGTTCATTCCACAGAACAGGGGCATGATAAGAGAAAGCTCTGTGACCCGCAGACTTCTTATTCACCTTAGGGACACAAAGTAGTCCTGCACCCTGTGACACTGTAGAGCCTGGGCCGGTACGTAGGGTTTAAGTAGGTCAGCTAAGTAGGGAAGGGCTAGTCCGTGAATAATTTTATAGGTTAGTAACAGAACCTTAAAATCTGATCTCACAGGGACAGGAAGCCAGTGAAGAGATGCCAGAATGGGTGTAACGTGGTCAAACTTTCTGCTTCCTGTCGAAAGTCTGGCAGCAGCATTTTGAACCAATTGGAGACCCCTAATGCTGGACTGTGGTAAACCAGAAAATAGAACATTGCAGTTGTCCAATCTAGAAGAAAAAAAAAATGCATGAATCAGGGTCTCAGCATCAGCCATAGACAGGATGGGATGAAAGTTTAAAATCTAATAAAATTTTTCATGGCAATAATCATTATGCAGTGACAGTAACTGATATTTACCATCAGCCTCCTTTACAAATCCAACCTCATGCAGGCTTTATTACCACCATCAGGCTGACTGGATGTGGAATTACACTCTGTGGAAATGGGAACAGCGATTAGCATAGTGGTTGTAACAGGCTTCAATATGATATAAATTCAAACGCTACATACAAATAAACAAGTAAACAAGTAACCGCCCCCTTTTTAGAGGACCTATTTTGATAAAACAGGATCAGACATATGATCTGACTGATTTAATTTAACTGTTCAATATTAATTTCAGCTCTGTTTATCCCACTGGGGATAATTTGATGCAACAGTTTGTACTTTTATATATATACGGACCTGAGGCGTTTCTAAATATTTTGCGCACATTATTGCCTGTGAAGCAAATCACAGTGGATCAGTTTTTCTGCTCACAGCTGACAGGAAAAAGCTTTTAACTACAGTCTCAAACTTCTTCATGATGAGTGACGTGAAGACGACTGGTCCAAAGACATCAAGGTGTCTAGAATTGATGTTCTTTTGGACAGGAATGACTACAGAAGATTTCCAGACAGCAGGAATTTGGTTATAATCAAGTGATGTGCGGAAGATCTGACTCCGGTAAATGTTATCTTCTGGTGTACATCTGACCAGTGCTTTCTGAAACATGTTGTGTGTATTGTTGTCTGGTGCTTGTGCTCCTGTTTCTGTCTCTGGACAGCTGTGGACAGGAACCACTGGCACACTGAGCTGGGAGAAGCAGCCTGTAAGGAACAGCAACCACATGGCTGCACATAGCAGTGCCAGACACACACGAGCATCTGTACGGCACCATAACCACAGGAAGTGCATCTCAGAGGACCAAATGTTGACACAACACTCTGAGTCCTCACATACACTGAACAAAAATATAAACGCAACACTTTTGGTTTTGCTCCCATTTTGTATGACACCATGATTAGTGCACAGGTGTGCCTTAGACTGTCCACAATAAAAGGCCACTCTGAAAGGTGCAGTTTTATCACACAGCACAATGCCACAGATGTCGCAAGATTTGAGGGAGCGTGCAGTTGGCATGCTGACAGCAGGAATGTCAACCAGAGCTGTTGCTCGTGTATTGAATGTTCATTTCTCTACCATAAGCCGTCTCCAAAGGCGTTTCGGAGAATTTGGCAGTACATCCAACCAGCCTCACAACCGCAGACCACGTGTAACCACACCAGCCCAGGACCTCCACATCCAGCATTTTCACCTCCAAGATCGTCTGAGACCAGCCACTCGGACAGCTGCTGAAACAATCGGTTTGCATAACCAAAGTATTTCTGCACAAACTGTCAGAAACCGTCTCAGGGAAGCTCATCTGCATGCTTGTCGTCCTCATCGGGGTCTCGACCTGACTCCAGTTCGTCGTCGTAACCGACTTGAGTGGGCAAATGCTCACATTCGCTGGCGTTTGGCACGTTGGAGAGGTGTTCTCTTCACGGATGAATCCCGGTTCACACTGTTCAGGGCAGATGGCAGACAGCATGTGTGGCATCGTGTGGGTGAGCAGTTTTCTGATGTCAATGTTGTGGATCAAGTGGCCCATGGTGGTGGTGGGGTTATGGTATGGGCAGGCGTCTGTTATGGACGAAGAACACAGGTGCCTTTTATTGATGGCATTTTGAATGCACAGAGATACCAGTGACGAGATCCTGAGGCCCATTGTTGTGCCATACATCCAAGAACATCACCTCATGTTGCAGCAGGATAATGCACGGCCCCATGTTGCAAGGATCTGTACACAATTCTTGGAAGCTGAAAATGTCCCAGTTCTTGCATGGCCGGCATACTCACCGGACATGTCACCCATTGAGCATGTTTGGGATGCTCTGGACCGGCGTATACGACAGCGTGTACCAGTTCCTGCCAATATCCAGCAACTTCACACAGCCATTGAAGAGGAGTGGACCAACATTCCACAGGCCACAATTGACAACCTGATCAACTCTATGCGAAGGAGATGTGTTGCACTGCATGAGGCAAATGGTGGTCACACCAGATACTGACTGGTATCCCCCCCCAATAAAACAAAACTGCACCTTTCAGAGTGGCCTTTTATTGTGGGCAGTCTAAGTCACACCTGTGCACTAATCATGGTGTCTAATCAGCATCTTGATATGGCACACCTGTGAGGTGGGATGGATTATCTCAGCAAAGGAGAAGTGCTCACTGTCACAGATTTAGACTGGTTTGTGAACAATATTTGAGGGAAATGGTGATATTGTGTATGTGGAAAAAGTTTTAGATCTTTGAGTTCATCTCATACAAAATGGGAGCAAAACCAAAAGTGTTGCGTTTATATTTTTGTTGAGTGTATATTTGACTTAGAAACTGCAGACGCAGTGGTGGCGCCAGGAAATTTTTGTTGGGGGGTGGGGGGTAAAAGTTGGAGGGGCTCCACAAAATGTCGTCGAAATGAACAATATATAGTGAATTGCTTTATAAATACCAAGGTATATGCTTTAGTCACCCGTGCTCCTCTAAAATGTGGTATCAATGCACAAACACATCACTTAGAATGATCGCAAGTTCGGTAAACTAGCACATAGGTATAAATAAAGATAAGTGAAGTTTTAAGATTGGCCGTAATAAATATTTAGGAAACCTAAATTTTTGGAGTATGGCGTTACATTTGTCTCATTAATACTTGTAAATGCACAGAGGGTGATTTACAAATATCCTTTGATATGTACACGTGCTTTGTGATCCACAAACACAAATGTCTGATTTGTAACTTGTGTGTGGGTTTTTACAAATAAATGTTTATTTGCAAAACTGAAAATTCTGTTTGTGAAGGGTGATTCAGCATTGGTGGATCACCGAACACACACATTCATCACTTTGTTCAGTTACACAATATTGAGACATTCTCAGCGCAAAACTGCAGTTGAGATCCACAAATATGTCAGTCGCTATTCACATTATTGGCAGAATTATTGGGTGGGCTTAAGCCCCCCCCCCCAAGCCCAACCCCTTGGTGCCGCCAGTGTGCAGACGCCATGTTGGCAGGACATGGAACGCCCTTCAAAATAAACATCATTCTGAACATGGGACTAAACATGAAACAGCAACAAAATCAGTAACAAGTCAAGTCTAGTCTGAGAACATGTGGTGTCACGTGTTGCTGCATTCACAACACCAGGGAACTGGTCTTGGTCCCAGATGGCAATCACTCAGGCAGACAAGTGGTTGATCTGCAAATCAACCTGCTGTCTGCTGCCACCTGGTAAAATGTGATTGTCCCCTTGTCCTCTCAAGCCACTGGTGTGAGGCACCTACATGCTGGATTATACACAGAGAAAGACGCATCTGGCGATTCCTCACAATGCAAGTGATACTCCTCATCTAAGTCATTTTAACTCTGCCCAAGGATCCTCCAAAGAAACTGTGTACCAAAAACATCCACTCTCCTCCTTAGGTCACTAGTTAACGGTCAAATCTCTCAACCATACAGTACGACAGGAAACACCAGGACCCCAAGACTTGGACCTTTGTTTCTCTACAAACACATCAGCTTCACTAAACAGATCAGGAAGAGCAGGTGAAGGTCACACATGCACACCATGTTCACTCACGCACATACATGCTATATGTCTTGCAAGAACAAATTGCATATACGAGGTCTGTCCAAAAAGTAATGCAAAGCAAAAAAAAAAAACACCTCCGTGTTGGAAACCATTCAGAAGATTCAGACGGCTTTCGATGGCTTTCAGTCGAGTGAGTATCCGAGAAATTGTGTAACAGCTGGACATGCCCCAACATGTCCTGTGAGACTTCCAAGACGGAGGTGTTTTTTTGTTGCGCATCCTGAGCTGCTTCGTGCCAACGCGCGAAATCCTCCGCACGTCTTTCATTACAAAAGCTCCTGTAACAGTGGAATGTGCCGCAAAAGTGCTATGTCGAGCTCTGTTGCCATTTCTGTGGTAGTCACATGATGTCCCAGATCAACACAGCGTTCAGTTTAGAAATGATCTGGTCAATCCAGTCTGTTGATGGCTGCTCGGCACGCCGCGCGCCCTCTGACGCTGTGGGCCGTCTTTAAAAAGGTTTTAACAGTCAATAATCCACGTGATGCCGACAGAATCTTCACCGAAATCCAACTGAATCTATCGAATGGTTTAAAACTGCCTGTCTCTAACAGTTTCTGAAAAAAAATTTCATGGAGCAAAGCAGCAGTCTCTCAGCAAGTTCTCAGACAAAAGATGTCCGACGGGAGGGGTGGACCAGTGCTCACTCAAAGCCTGCCCACAGGCGAATGACGCAACCGACAGGTGTGGAAAAACTCACGCATGCGCATGAAGGTTCAAGCTTGGCTGATGTAATCACACGTGATTCAAATCCATATAGTTTTTGAAAAAAATAAAAAGGTACTATACTTTTTGGACAGACCTCGTATGTGTAAATATGTATATAAATGGTTCTGCCAGTTTGGCATATACCATCACCATGCAGATGGGGAAAAAACAAACAGATCTGTCCAGCAATCTCATAACTCCATGAGCTCTTCTGAAGCATCGCCAGATGTCAAAGGCTGAGGACCCAGAGACATGAATGTCATCAACAAAAAGAAGTAAACATCTGCACGTTCAGCTCTTTCATCACACACATACTCTTATGATGGTTGACACCAGGATATCAGTAAAAGCCTGCATAGGTTCCAATTATTAGGTTCCAAATCCAAATCTGATGATGGACGGCAGCTTCACTAAAGAAATTCCTCCAGAAATGGTTCAGTGTTTTGAATTTTTGCAAACACTGAATGAACTAAATGCTCAAGAAATTATTTTAGTGTTTTGAAATGCTGGAAACTAACTAAAACAATTACTTCAATAGATTTTAAAATACTGTGATGGCGACATCTAGTGGATGTTTATGAGTTCCACACTCCAGGTATTTATTGAGTGCAAAACATTTGCAACCAAATATTAAAATCAATAGGTGAATTTATCATTCATATCCTTTCCTATGTTTTGACCCTTAAACATTATAAAACATGTACAAAGAGTTTATTTCCTGTACATGTTGTCTGATTTGGATGCAAATATTGTCAAATTAAAGCTACAGTGTGCATGTCTTTACATTTGTGCACAATAGGTCTGCTCTTCCTAGACGTCTTGGTACTATAGTGGTGAACAACACCACAGTCTGCAGTGCTGCAGAGTCTCTGTGTTTTTGACAAATCCAGTCAAATAGCCACTCAAAACCAGACCAACAACAAAGTCAAAATATGCCAAAAACTATATGTGCTGCTTTTGAAAGTCCAGCAACATTGGTGTCATTGGAAAATGTCACATAAAACGTCTCACATGCCTGGAAATTCCTCACCAACTCATGTAAGCTCCTTTCCAGTCACGTTACATACCGTTAAGTTGCCTCAACTTGCGAGAAAACTGCTTCCTTTCTGTATCCTGTGCTTGACGCAGAAAAAATTAAACATGTTTAACCACTAGGCCACTAGACCATCACCTACCCAACTGTTTTATACAGAACAGAGGAGTAAATTCATTGTATTTCTTTCAGCCTGATCATCTTCATGTTATATCTCATATGGAGGAGATGGAAGATGGAGGAGCAGCTGGCCCAGAACAACGTCAGAGACGTGTGGAGATGCCTTAAGACCGCCTCTGGATTTGGGCAGGGTGCAAGCAGGTCTGCAGATGGAGACTCAGTTTGCAGAGGAGCTAAACAGCTACTTTAACCGTCTTGGCTCCTCCAACACCTGCACCCCACCGCCTGCTCCCAGCTCTCCACACGTCTACAGCAGCCAGCCCTCCAGTCCCTCTGAACCCCCACCTTCTTCCCCCCGGTCACCTCCACTGCACCCCGGACTTTGTCCCTCCTCCCCCCGGATGGTATTCAGCACCAGCCCACCTCAGCTCCCCCCTCCCTCCCCCATCACTATGACTCCGACTGAGGTGAGAGGCCAGCTCCTGCGGCTGAAGCAGAGGAAAGCAGCAGGACCTGATGGGATCTCCTCAAGGCTGCTGAGGACTTGTGCAGATGAGCTCTGTGAGATCCTCAGCCACATCTTCAACAAGAGCCTCAGCCTGGGGGTGGTCTCCACCCTGTGGAAGACATCCTGTGTGGTCCAGGTTCCCAAAACACCGCACGCCAAGGAACCAGCCCACTACAGACCAGTTGCCCTGACCTCCTACCTCATGAAGACCATGGAGCAGCTCGTGCTGTCTCACCTCCGCACCGTGGTGAGCGATATCCTGGACCCACTGCAGTTTGCCTACAGGCCCAACATCGGGGTAGATGACGCTGTCACCTACCTGCTGCAGCGAGTGCTCACCTACCTGGAGACCGGCGGGAGCACTGTGAGAGTCATGTTCTTTGATTTCTCAAGTGCTTTCAACACCATCAGACCGGCGCTGCTGTGGGGGAAGCTGGAGGACGCAGGTGTGGATGGACATCTCGCCGCCTGGACCATCGACTACCTCACTGACCGCCCGCAGTACGTGCGGCTGCGCGGCTGTCAGTCTGAGGTTGTAAGGTGCAGCACCAGGGCCCCCAGGCACCATCCTCTCACCTTTCCTTTTCACCCTCTGCACCTCGGACTTCATCTACAACACAGACAGCTGCCATCTCCAGAAGTTCTCTGATGACTCCGCCATTGTGGGTTGCGTGTCTGAGGGGAACGAGCTGGAGTACAGGTCGGTCATCACAGACTTCGTGGACTGGTGTGAGCGCAACCACTTGTGTCTCAACACCAGTAAGACGAAGGAGATGGTGATCGACTTAAGGAGGAAACCACCACCTCACCCCCGGTGAACATCCAGGGGGAGGACATAGAGACTGTGGACAATTTCAAATACCTGGGTGTTCACCTCAACAACAAACAACACTGATGCTCTGTACAAAAAAGGTCATAGTTGCCTCCACCTCCTGAGGAGACTGAGATCCTTTGGAGTGAGCAGGCCTCTGCTTAAGATGTTGTAGCCTCTGCTCTCCTCTATGCTGTCGTCTGTTGGGCTGCGTGCAGCACAGAGCAGGAGAGAAAGAGACTGAATAAGCTGGTCAGGAAGTCCAGGTATGTCCTGGGCTGTCCTCTGGACTCTCTGGAGGAGGTGGCTGAGAGGAGGGTGTTAGCCAAGTTCACATCCATCATGGACAACTCCTCTCACCCTCTGCACCGGACTGTAGTGGAGCTGAGCAGCTCGTTCAGTGACAGACTGAGGCATCCTCAGTGCAAGAAGGAATGATACCACAGGTTGTTCCTCCCTGCTGCTGTTAGGCTGTACAATAACACTGTGAAATAACCACATATGTCCACAAATCACGTGCAATATTAATATGTCCACAAATCACGTGCAGTATTATTAATATGTCCACATATCATGTGCAATAACAACTTGTTTACAAATCCCAGCACTAATGTCACCTTATCACATCTAAACTCAACTTCACATATCGTAAATAAGATGCTTGTATTTTTTTTCAATTCCAATCATATATATATATATATATATATATATGCATATATATATACATATATATATATATATATATATATATATATATATATATATATATATATATATATATATATATATATATATATATATATACATATTCTATTTCTACCTCATTTCCTTATTTTATTGTATTGTTACAAATATTATTATTATTGCTTATTATTTGCTTATTGCTTCTTGCTTGCCTCTACTGGTGGTTGGCTCTCACTGCGGTATTGTATCACTTCCTGTTCCGGAGCACAGCGGTGTTTTGCTGTATCCATCCCAACTGCTCTGGGTGTGAAATGTTTAGTTATTCCTCGGCCTCCTTTAGCAGTAATGGTACTTGTAATAAGTGTAGCTTATTCGTAGCTTTGGAGGCCAGGCTGGGTGAATTGGAGACTCGGCTCCGCACCGTGGAAAATCCTACAGCTAGCCAGGCCCCTGTAGTCGGTGCGGACCAAGGCAGCTTAGCCGCCGTTAGTTCCCCTCCAGCAGATCCTGAGCAGCCGGGAAAGCAGGCCGACTGGGTGACTGTGAGGAGGAAGCGTAGTCCTAAACAGAAGCCCCGTGTACACCGCCAACCCGTTCACATCTCTAACCGTTTTTCCCCACTCGGCGACACACCCGCCGAGGAACAAACTCTGGTTATTGGCGACTCTGTTTTGAGAAATGTGAAGTTAGCGACACCAGCAACCATAGTCAATTGTCTTCTGGGAGCCAGAGTAGGCGACATTGAAGGAAATTTGAAACTGCTGGCTAAGGCTAAGCATAAATTTGGTAAGATTGTAATTCACGTCGGCAGTAATGACACCCGGTTACGCCAATCGGAGGTCACTAAAATTAATATTGAATCGTGTGTAACTTTGCAAAAACAATGTCGGACTCTGTAGTTTTCTCTGGGCCCCTCCCCAATCGGACCGGGAGTGACATGTTTAGCCGCATGTTCACCCTGAATTGCTGGCTGTCTGAGTGGTGTCCAAAAAATGAGGTGGGCTTCATAGACAATTGGCAAAGCTTCTGGGGAAAACCTGGTCTTGTTAGGAGAGACGGCATCCATCCCACTTTGGATGGAGCAGCTCTCATTTCTAGAAATCTGGCCAATTTTCTTAAATCCTCCAAACCGTGACTATCCAGGGTTGGGACCAGGAAGCAGAGTTGTAGTCTTACACACCTCTCTGGAGCTTCTCTCCCCCTGCCATCCCCTCATTACCCCATCCCCATAGAGACGGTGCCTGCTCCCAGACCACCAATAACCAGTAAAAATCTATTTAAGCATAAAAATTCAAAAAGAAAAAATAATATAGCACCTTCAACTGCACCACAGACTAAAACAGTTAAATGTGGTCTATTAAACATTAGGTCTCTCTCTTCTAAGTCCCTGTTAGTAAATGATATAATAATTGATCAACATATTGATTTATTCTGCCTTACAGAAACCTGGTTACAGCAGGATGAATATGTTAGTTTAAATGAGTCAACACCCCCGAGTCACACTAACTGCCAGAATGCTCGTAGCACGGGCCGGGGTGGAGGATTAGTAGCAATCTTCCATTCCAGCTTATTAATTAATCAAAAACCCAGACAGAGCTTTAATTCATTTGAAAGCTTGACTCTTAGTCTTGTCCATCCAAATTGGAAGACCCAAAAACCAGTTTTATTTGTTATTATCTATCGTCCACCTGGTCGTTACTGTGAGTTTCTCTGTGAATTTTCAGACCTTATGTCTGACTTAGTGCTTAGCTCAGATAAGATAATTATAGTGGGCGATTTTAACAACCACACAGATGCTGAGAATGACAGCCTCAACACTGCATTTAATCTATTATTAGACTCAATTGGCTTTGCTCAAAATGTAAATGAGTCCACCCACCACTTTAATCATATCTTAGATCTTGTTCTGACTTATGGTATGGAAATAGAAGACTTAACAGTATTCCCTGAAAACTCCCTTCTGTCTGATCATTTCTTAATAACATTTACATTTACTCTGATGGACTACCCAGCAGTGGGGAATAAGTTTCATTACACTAGAAGTCTTTCAGAAAGCGCTGTAACTAGGTTTAAGGATATGATTCCTTCTTTATGTTCTCTAATGCCATATACCAACACAGTGCAGAGTAGCTACCTAAACTCTGTAAGTGAGATAGAGTATCTCGTCAATAGTTTTACATCCTCATTGAAGACAACTTTGGATGCTGTAGCTCCTCTGAAAAAGAGAGCTTTAAATCAGAAGTGTCTGACTCCGTGGTATAACTCACAAACTCGTAGCTTAAAGCAGGTAACCCGTAAGTTGGAGAGGAAATGGCATCTCACTAATTTAGAAGATCTTCACTTAGCCTGGAAAAAGAGTCTGTTGCTCTATAAAAAAGCCCTCTGTAAAGCTAGGATATGAATGAATGAATGAATGAAAACTGTTTATTTCGAACATTTGATACAACAACTTACTACTCATCACTAAATTAAGAAAATAAGAACAACCCCAGGTTTCTTTTCAGCACTGTAGCCAGGCTGACAAAGAGTCAGAGCTCTATTGAGCCGAGTATTCCTTTAACTTTAACTAGTAATGACTTCATGACTTTCTTTGCTAATAAAATTTTAACTATTAGAGAAAAAATTACTCATAACCATCCCAAAGACGTATCGTTATCTTTGGCTGCTTTCAGTGATGCCGGTATTTGGTTAGACTCTTTCTCTCCGATTGTTCTGTCTGAGTTATTTTCATTAGTTACTTCCTCCAAACCATCAACATGTCTATTAGACTCCATTCCTACCAGGCTGCTCAAGGAAGCCCTACCATTAATTAATGCTTCGATCTTAAATATGATCAATCTATCTTTATTAGTTGGCTATGTACCACAGGCTTTTAAGGTGGCAGTAATTAAACCATTACTTAAAAAGCCATCATTTGACCCAGCTATCTTAGCTAATTATAGGCCAATCTCCAACCTTCCCTTTCTCTCAAAAATTCTTGAAAGGGTAGTTGTAAAACAGCTAACTGATCATCTGCAGAGGAATGGTCTATTTGAAGAGTTTCAGTCAGGTTTTAGAATTCATCATAGTACTGCTGGGGGGTTCCCATGATGCACTGTTTCTTTTTCTTTTTGCTCTGTATGCACCACTCTGCATTTAATCATTAGTGATCGATCTCTGCTCCCCTCCACAGCATGTCTTTTTCCTGGTTCTCTCCCTCAGCCCCAACCAGTCCCAGCAGAAGACTGCCCCTCCCTGAGCCTGGTTCTGCTGGAGGTTTCTTCCTGTTAAAAGGGAGTTTTTCCTTCCCACTGTAGCCAAGTGCTTGCTCACAGGGGGTCGTTTTGACCGTTGGGGTTTTACATAATTATTGTATGGCCTTGCCTTGCAATATGGAGCGCCTTGGGGCAACTGTTTGTTGTGATTTGGCGCTATATAAAAAAAATTGATTGATTGATTGATTGATTCTTATGGCCTCAGACAGTGGACTCATCTCTGTGCTTGTTCTGTTAGACCTCAGTGCTGCTTTTGATACTGTTGACCATAAAATTTTATTACAGAGATTAGAGCATGCCATAGGTATTAAAGGCACTGCGCTGCGGTGGTTTGAATCATATTTATCTAATAGATTACAATTTGTTCATGTAAATGGCGAATCTTCTTCACAGACTAAGGTTAATTATGGAGTTCCACAAGGTTCTGTGCTAGGACCAATTTTATTCACTTTATACATGTTTCCCTTAGGCAGTATTATTAGACGGCATTGCTTAAATTTTCATTGTTACGCAGATGATACCCAGCTTTATCTATCCATGAAGCCAGAGGACACACACCAATTAGCTAAACTGCAGGATTATCTTACAGACATAAAGACATGGATGACCTCTAATTTCCTGCTTTTAAACTCAGATAAAACTGAAGTTATTGTACTTGGCCCCACAAATCTTAGAAACATGGTGTCTAACCAGATCCTTACTCTGGATGGCATTACCCTGACCTCTAGTAATACTGTGAGAAATCTTGGAGTCATTTTTGATCAGGATATGTCATTCAATGCGCATATTAAACAAATATGTAGGACTGCTTTTTTGCATTTGTGCAATATCTCTAAAATTAGAAAGGTCTTGTCTCAGAGTGATGCTGAAAAACTAATTCATGCATTTATTTCCTCTAGGCTGGACTATTGTAATTCATTATTATCAGGTTGTCCTAAAAGTTCCCTGAAAAGCCTTCAGTTAATTCAAAATGCTGCAGCTAGAGTGCTGACAGGGACTAGAAGGAGAGAGCATATCTCACCCATATTGGCCTCTCTTCATTGGCTTCCTGTTAATTCTAGAATAGAATTTAAAATTCTTCTTCTTACTTATAAGGTTTTGAATAATCAGGTCCCATCTTATCTTAGGGACCTCATAGTACCATATCACCCCAATAGAGCGCTTCGCTCTCAGACTGCAGGCTTACTTGTAGTTCCTAGGGTTTGTAAGAGTAGAATGGGAGGCAGAGCCTTCAGCTTTCAGGCTCCTCTCCTGTGGAACCAGCTCCCAATTCAGATCAGGGAGACAGACACCCTCTCTACTTTTAAGATTAGGCTTAAAACTTTCCTTTTTGCTAAAGCTTATAGTTAGGGCTGGATCAGGTGACCCTGAACCATCCCTTAGTTATGCTGCTATAGACGTAGACTGCTGGGGGGTTCCCATGATGCACTGAGTGTTTCTTTCTCTTTTTGCTCTATATGCACCACTCTGCATTTAATCATTAGTGATTGACCTCTGCTCCCCTCCACAGCATGTCTTTTTCCTGGTTCTCTCCCTCAGCCCCAACCAGTCCCAGCAGAAGACTGCCCCTCCCTGAGCCTGGTTCTGCTGGAGGTTTCTTCCTGTTAAAAGGGAGTTTTTCCTTCCCACTGTCGCCAAGTGCTTGCTCACAGGGGGTCGTTTTGACCGTTGGGGTTTTTCTGTAATTACTGTATGGCCTTGCCTTACAATATAAGGTGCCTTGGGGCAACTGTTTGTTGTGATTTGGCGCTATATAAATAAAATTGATTTGATTTGATTTGATTGCTTATCCTTGCACACACTGTTTGATGCACATTTTCCTCTACTCACACCCATCTTTTGTGTTTTTCTTAAGAGCTGATGTATCATGTGAATTTCTCCACTGTGAGATCAATAAAGTGAGATCAGTAAAGTAACTGTGAGATCAATAAAGTATTATCTTATCTTAAATCATATAAGCCAACAGAGCATCAATCAGCTGCTGTCTGCTCGTTTCATTCATTAAAATGACTGCAGAAACACATACAGTTGTGCTCAAACGTATACATACCCTGGCGGAATTTTTGTTCTTTTGGCAATTTTTCAGAGAATATGAATGATAACACAAAAACTTTTTTGTCACTCATGTTTAGTGGTTGGGTGAAGCCATTTATTGCCAGACAACCAGGTTTACTCTTCATCACTACTTCTTCTTCTGCATCACTACTCTTAGCTTCATAGTGGAGTAGAGCAGAGAAGGATTTTCTTTCACCAAAACAGATCAAATCCAGGTTTGCATCTCAGATGTACCTTCTGGCAATTTGTAGCTAAACTTTCAGTAGTTCTTTTTAAGAAAATCCTCCTCTATACCACTTCATCATGAAGATGGATAACTGGTGATACAAAATGCAAAGCTTGCACTGTGCATAATTTCTCCAATCACGTATGGTGCTGTGACATATCAATCATCTGTGTCCAATCAGATTTCAGGGGAGTCCAGCGCAACCCTGACCTCCGCTTTAGCTCCACCCATGCCAGGAAGTGTTCAACATTTGACATTTCCTGTTTCACTGTGGACTCAAATTTTGACACTTCCTGTTTGTCTTAACTTGCCACCGGATTCCCATGAGATCTCGTCTTGTGGGATCCAGGAAGTGTTCAACATTTGACATTTTCTGTTTCTCTGTGGACTCAAAATTTGGCACTTCCTGTTTGGGACTCCCTGTATGGGTTGATGAAGTTAATGATGACACAGAACTCCCTCTTTCACATCCACTTCTTTCACTCTTTTCACTGGTAGTAGATAATATTGTGGAAACACCACCTGAAGGCGTCACATCTTCATCAAATATTTTGTGTGCTGAGGATGTTCCTCAAACATCTCCATCCTTTGCTCAGTTTTAACAGTGAAACTCTGCCTGTTCCATTTCAGCTTCAAACCACATGGCTGGTCCTAAATGTGTTCCTCTTCAGTTAATAACTCTGCCGAACTGCCATTTTTCTCCCCAAATTCTCCAAACAAGCTTTGGTCATCAACCTTCAGCCATTGATTAACTGCGAGATTACACGCTGGTTCTATCAGATCATATAGAGGTTGAATACACCCACCACCTCAAATACTGCTATTGTGTCAACAGTGCCACCCTATGGGTGGGAGCGCTCTGACAGGCTTTATGCAGCAGACTGTCTGGCAGCGATCATTTTAAGTATTATGTTGTATACCTTAGTTCTTTCAGTAGTAATTCCAGTGTATGATCAAGTCCATTTCTGCCATATGTCCATATGGATCAGCATTCAGTTGGGGTCTGACTGACCTTATGCAGAGGACACTTTGTCTGGCAGGGACCATTCTGTACCCTGTCACGTGCTTATTCATCTTGAATTCATTTAGACTGGTACCTCCAGTGTCTGATCTGCACAGAATTTTGGGGCCCTTTTTGAGGTTCTGGTGGGTCTTAAACATTGGGCAGTTTGTCTGGACACAGCAGTTCTGTTCCCTGGGGGAATTCCTTATTCTTCTAACATCAGTTTCATGTGTCAACTTCAAGTGGCTGACTTAGCTGATTTTTTTTTTTTTTCAGACTTTTTCTGGGTCACCAGGGGTCATGTTTACCAGAGATGAAGTGGTTCCCAACCCTGGTCCTCAAGGACCCCAAACCTACACGTTTTTCATCTCTTTATGCTCTGCCAAAAGCTGATTGGCTCATTCAGGTGTCTGTTAGCTTTTGATTTGTTGAGCAGAGAGAGCCGGAAAATATTCAGGTTCAGGGTTACCCGAGGGCCAGGTTTGGGAATCACTCCAGTATCCCGTTTGACCAAAATCCTCTGGACTGCCGGCCTCTTATGTAATGTCCCATAGACAAATCTGCCACCTGCTGGATGGATTATGGTTGAACGTATTTGCTACCTGCTGCACACTGTGCACGTCACATGCTCATCGGTGCACTCTCTTCAAGTGAGTGTCAGCGAAGAAGTTAAGCAAGAAATCACAAATAAACATGATGCACACGATCAGACATGTCAGTGTGCATGACCCCAAAACTTTTCATCACTGGTGAATCTGAAACATTGGGCCTCATTCATGAACCGTTCTTAAAGGGACACTTTACTCATCAATGTTAACCCCTAAAATAAGAGATTATATATTGAAACAGTGACATTTTAAATAAAAACAAGATTTGCAGTAGATTAGCTTAATTTTTATGATTTTTAAAAAACTGACCAGCCTTTCATGTGCTACATGTATGAAGTCACAGGTGCTGATTTTGCACAGCCTGGTGTACATACATGTATAGATACTGCAGTAAAACACCTGAAAATCTTACACTTAAATTATAATGTGATATCAGAAAGTAGCAAACGATATTTCTTGCTCTTATTTATGAATATTAGTCAATTTCAATTACAATTTATTTTAATTTATATAGTTGCCTCAAAGCACTTCACACAGGTAAGGTCTAACTTTACCAACCCCCAGAGCAACAGTGGTAATTAAAAACTCCCTCTGGGGAGTTTTTAGTCAAATCATTAGCCTATTTCAAATCAAATCAAATCAGTTTTATTTATATAGCGCCAAATCATAACAAACAGTTGCCCAAAGGCGCTTTATATTGTAAGGCAAAGCCATACAATAATTACGGAAAAACCCCAACGGTCAAAACGACCCCCTATGAGCAAGCACTTGGCAACAGTGGGAAGGAAAAACTCCCTTTTAACAGGAAGAAACCTTCAACAGAACCAGGCTCAGGGAGGGGCAGTCTTCTGCTGGGACTGGTTGGGACTGAGGGAGAGAACCAGGAAAAAGACATGCTGTGGAGGGGAGCAGAGATCGATCACTAATGATTAAATGCAGAGTGGTGCATACAGAGCAAAAAGAGAAAGAAACAGTGCATCATGGGAACCCCCCAGCAGTCTAAGTCTATAGCAGCATAACTAAGGGATGGTTCAGGTTCACCTGATCCAGCCCTAACTATAAGCTTTAGCAAAAAGGAAAGTTTTAAGCCTAAGCTTAAAAGTAGAGAGGGTGTCTGTCTCCCTAATCCGAATTGGGAGCTGGTTCCACAGGAGAGGAGCCTGAAAGCTGAAGGCTCTGCCTCCCATTCTACTCTTACAAACCCTAGGAACTACAAGTAAGCCTGCAGTCTGAGAGCGAAGCGCTCTATTGGGGTGATATGGTACTATGAGGTCCCTAAGATAAGATGGGACCTGATTATTCAAAACCTTATAAGTAAGAAAAAGAATTTTAAATTCTATTCTAGAATTAACAGGAAGCCAATGAAGAGAGGCCAATATGGGTGAGATATACTCTCTCTTTCTAGTCCCTGTCAGTACTCTAGCTGCAGCATTTTGAATTCATTGAAGGCTTTTCAGGGAACTTTTAGGACAACCTGATAATAATGAATTACAATAGTCCAGCCTAGAGGAAATAAATGCATGAATTAGTTTTTCAGCATCACTCTGAGACAAGACCTTTCTAATTTTAGAGATATTGCGCAAATGCAAAAAAGCAGTCCTACATATTTGTTTAATATGCGCATTGAATGGCATATCCTGATCAAAAATTACTCCAAGATTTCTCACAGTATTACTAGAGGTCAGGGTAATGCCATCCAGAGTAAGGATCTGGTTAGCTGGGTCAAGTGATGGCTTTTTAAGTAATGGTTTAATTACTGCCACCTTAAAAGCCTGTGGTACATAGCCAACTAATAAAGATAGATTGATCATGTTTAAGATCGAAGCATTAATTAATGGTAGGGCTTCCTTGGGCAGCCTGGTAGGAATGGGGTCTAATAGACATGTTGATGGTTTGGAGGAAGTAACTAATGAAAATAACTCAGACAGAACAATCGGAGAGAAAGAGTCTAACCAAATACCGGCATCACTGAAAGCAGCCAAAGAGAATGATATGTCTTTGGGATGGTTATGAGTAATTTTTTTCTCTAATAGTTAAACTTTTATTAGCAAAGAAAGTCATGAAGTCATTACTAGTTAAAGTTAAAGGAATACTTGGCTCAATAGAGCTCTGACTCTTTGTCAACCTGGCTACAGTGCTGAAAAGAAACCTGGGGTTGTTCTTATTTTCTTCAATTAGTGATGAGTAGTAAGATGTCCTAGCTTTACGGAGGGCTTTTTTATAGAGCAACAGACTCTTTTTCCAGGCTAAGTGAAGATCTTCTAAATAAGTGAGACGCCATTTCCTCTCCAACTTACGGGTTATCTGCTTTAAGCTGCGAGTTTGTGAGTTATACCACAGAGTCAGGCACTTCTGATTTAAAGCTCTCTTTTTCAGAGGAGCTACAGCATCCAAAGTTGTCTTCAATGAGGATGTAAAACTATTGACGAGATACTCTATCTCACTTACAGAGTTTAGGTAGCTACTCTGCACTGTGTTGGTATATGGCATTAGAGAACATAAAGAAGGAATCATATCCTTAAACCTAGTTACAGTGCTTTCTGAAAGACTTCTAGTGTAATGAAACGTATTCCCCACTGCTGGGTAGTCCATCAGAGTAAATGTAAATGTTATTAAGAAATGATCAGACAGAAGGGAGTTTTCAGGGAATACTGTTAAGTCTTCAATTTCCATACCATAAGTCAGAACAAGATCTAAGATATGATTAAAGTGGTGGGTGGACTCATTTACATTTTGAGCAAAGCCAATTGAGTCTAATAATAGATTAAATGCAGTGTTGAGGCTGTCATTCTCAGCATCTGTGTGGATGTTAAAATCGCCCACTATAATTATCTTATTTGAGCTAAGCACTAAGTCAGACAAAAGGTCCGAAAATTGACAGAGAAACTCACAGTAATGACCAGGTGGATGATAGATAACAACAAATAAAACTGGTTTTTGGGACTTCCAATTTGGATGGACAAGACTAAGAGTCAAGCTTTCAAATGAATTAAAGCTCTGTCTGGGTTTTTGATTAATTAATAAGCTGGAGTGGAAGATTGCTGCTAATCCTCCGCCTCGGCCCGTGCTACGAGCATTCTGGCAGTTAGTGTGACTCGGGGGTGTTGACTCATTTAAACTAACATATTCATCCTGTTGTGTGGGCCGCCAGAAGAGGAGGTACTGCTGGCCCACCACCACCAGATGGCGCCCTGCCTGGAGTGCGGGCTTCAGGCTCGAGAGGGCACTGCCGCCACGGACACAGCTGGGGGTGACAGCTGTTACTCATCATCTCATGACAGCGGTCACCCATCTACACTTCATCATTCTCCTCCATAAAAACCGGACTTCATCTCCACCTCGTTGCTGAGATATCATCTACCAGTAGAGGTAATATTCTCAGCCGTGTCACTAACTGTGTTTAGTCTGAACTCATTTTTGCAGCTGTTTTTCCTGTGGAGTGCATTGTGTGGAGATTGGCGTGACCGGCGACAGCTTCGCTCACACCCCGCCAGATAAGTGCTTTGTGACAGGAGCTGCACATGTGGATGAGAGGTGGAGGTGGAATTCCCACCATTTGTTATTACCCACCTTTGATTGTTTCTGCTCCTCGCCAGCAGTACCAGATCCGACACTTGGAGACGGTGGCCACCTGGGGACTCGGGACTTGGCGGCTCCAGTATTCTCCAGATTCAGTGGCGGAGAAAATCATGTGGTTCCAGTTCTTCTCAGGACAGACGTCTTCTATCCTCGAGCCTGCCCACACGTCACCTTTGTGATTGACTATTGTCTTACATTCTGTAATCTGTTGTATTGTGGTTGTGCTCATTCTCAACAGTAAAAGTGTGTTGGGAAGGTGTCGTAGCACGGACCCACAACAGGGGGCGCAAAAGAACGGACAATGAATAAGCCAAAAAGTAACAATTTAATGTTGTGACAACACACAACTAATCACACAAAATTTGTAAAGTCAATTAACACCAGGTGACGTGTGGGCAGGCTCGAAGATAGAAGACCCCCGACGAGAGAGGAGCCGCGTCCCACACGGCTTCCACCACCAACGGTCTGAAGAACACCGGAGCCGCCAAGTCCCGAGTCCCCAGGTGGCCTCTGTCTTCGGCTGTCGACCCTGGTACTGCTGGCAGAAAACAAAGACAAGATGAATGAGTGTGAATCCGCACACTCAGTAATCCACAGTCTGCACTCAGTTAGGAGGGAGCACCTCCACCTCCAATCACACACTCGTGCAGCTCCTGTTTAACCACTTATCTTGGTTTGGGGTGTGAGGCGAAGCCGTCGCTGATCACACCAAACGCCAATCCCACAGATAAGGCAGAACACCACAGGATAACGGCTGCAAAAGAAGTTCAGATTATCACTCAACCGTTTGAGTCAGCAGAGAAATTACCTCTTCGGTAGTTGATTTCTCGGCGAGGAGGTGGAGTTGCAGTCCGGCCTTTATGGTGATGGTGATGATGAGGAATGAGTGACAGCTGGAGCTAAGGATGAGTGACAGCTGTCACTTCTTCTGGGTCTGGCGCCCTCTCGTGCTTGGAGCCCGCACTCCAAGCAGGGCGCCCTCTGGTGGTGGTGGGCCAGCAGTACCTCCTCTTCAGCGGCCCACATAACAAAGTGTTCATTTTTTACTCTATCATTGTCCGTTCATTTACGCCCCCTGTTGTGGGTCCGTGTCACGACACTTTCCCAACACATCCTGCTGTAACCAGGTTTCTGTAAGGCAGAATAAATCAATATGTTGATCAATTATTATATCATTTACTAACAGGGACTTAGAAGAGAGACCTAATGTTTAATAGACCACATTTAACTGTTTTAGTCTGTGGTGCAGTTGAAGGTGCTATATTATTTTATCTTTTTGAATTTTTATGCTTAAATAGATTTTTACTGGTTATTGGTGGTCTGGGAGCAGGCACCGTCTCTACGGGGATGGGGTAATGAGGGGATGGCTGGGGGAGAGAAGCTGCAGAGAGGTGTGTAAGACTACAACTCTGCTTCCTGGTCCCAACCCTGGATAGTCACGGTTTGGAGGATTTAAGAAAATTGGCCAGATTTCTAGAAATGAGAGCTGCTCCATCCAAAGTGGGATGGATGCTGTCTCTCCTAACAAGACCAGGTTTTCCCCAGAAGCTTTGCCAATTATCTATGAAGCCCACCTCATTTTTTGGACACCACTCAGACAGCCAGCAATTCAGGGTGAACATGCGGCTAAACATGTCACTCCCGGTCCGATTGGGGAGGGGCCCAGAGAAAACTACAGAGTCCGACATTGTTTTTGCAAAGTTACACACCTATTCAATATTAATTTTAGTGACCTCCGATTGGCGTAACCGGGTGTCATTACTGCCGACGTGAATTACAATCTTACCAAATTTACGCTTAGCCTTAGCCAGCAGTTTCAAATTTCCTTCAATGTCGCCTACTCTGGCCCCCGGAAGACAATTGACTATGGTTGCTGGTGTCGCTAACTTCACATTTCTCAAAACAGAGTCGCCAATAACCAGAGTTTGTTCCTCGGCGGTTGTGTCGCCGAGTGGGGAAAAACGGTTAGAGATGTGAACGGGTTGGCGGTGTACACGGGGCTTCTGTTTAGGACTATGCTTCCTCCTCACAGTCACCCAGTCGGCCTGCTTTCCCGGCTGCTCGGGATCTGCTGGAGGGGAACTAACGGTGGCTAAGCTGCCTTGGTCCGCACCGACTACAGGGGCCTGGCTAGCTGTAGGATTTTCCACGGTGCGGAGCCGAGTCTCCAATTCCCCCAGCCTGGCCTCCAAAGCTACGAATAAGCTACACTTATTACAAGTACCATTACTGCTAAAGGAGGCCGAGGAATAACTAAACATTTCACACCCAGAGCAGAAAAGTGCGGGAGAGACAGGAGAAGCTGCTATGCTAATCCGGCTAAGAGCTAGTAGCTGCTAAGCTAGCAGATTCCTAAAAACACACAAAGTGAATAATGTGTAAATAATTTAGAGGTGATTCAGCAGAGGGAGTGCTTTAGTTAAGGCACGTGAAGATTACACTGTGAAACAAATCGTTATCTAGTTAACTATATCAATCTAATTGCACAGATTAAACAGCTAACAGATACAGCAAAACACCGCTGTGCTCCGGAACAGGAAGTGATACAATACCGCAGTGAGAGCCAACCACCAGTAGAGGCTGATTTAGCTGATTATTTAACACGGCTCTCTGGATGTTGAAGCCAGAAGGCTCGGTGGGTATGATTGCATGTGGTATCCATTGGGGTCTCCTCCAGGTGCACCTGTTTTCTGCTTCATCTGTAAATAAATCTCTCTCTGCATTGTATTTCTGAATCCTGGTGGTTCTTGATCACTGGTCTCATTTTCTGCTGACATCAACTCAAAAAATTCCACAACAGGTGTCTGCTGTTTCCCCTCCAGTCCGCTGTAGCTCCCGTCAGGATTTTGAGATGTTTTTTTTTTTTTTTTGGTGTCGGATTTTAAATCACACCATTTCTTTTTCACCTCCTCGGTTGTGTGTCCTTCTCTGGATACTGTATTCATTACATGTGTGACAGCCTCGGATGCGTGCTTTTTGTTGGTGTTGGAGTAACCTGCACTGAGGCTACTGAGTTTTCTTCCTGTGGCTGATTTCCTGCAGCAGTACCTCCACCTCTGAAATGCCAATTTTGTTTCTCTTTGACTGCTGCGTTGAAATTGATTTGCTTTTTGCTTTCGGCATTTTGTTTACGGTTTATGAAATCTGCGTCTGCTCACAGCCATGCAGTCTTGTTAGCAGGAGGTGGTAAAATCACAAGTCAGAATTTCAATACATCCACTTGGGAAATGATTCACAATATTAATACCATCATTTTGGCATCAAAATGAATCCTATAGCTTGAAAATAACCCCCACCCCTTGAATGTAACAAAGTATGGTCTATTTTCTATTATCTGGCTATTCCGCTATGTGTAAAGTTCGTCCATGCTCTTCAAAAACTTTATAAACACAATTCTTTCACAAAGGTTTTATTTCAGTAACACTGTGTGAATAACAGAACTTAGAAGGAGGCCATGCTCTTCAAAACATTAAAAACATAAACCATTGTCAAAGGTTTTATTTCAGTCACACTGTGTGAATAACAGAACTTAGGAGGAGGCCATGCTCTTCAAAAACATAAACCATTGTCAAAGGTTTTATTTCAGTAATACTGTGTGAATAACAGAACTTAGGAGGAGGCCATGCTCTTCAAAAACATAAACCATTGTCAAAAGTTTTATTTCAGTCACACTGTGTGAATAACAGAACTTAGGAGGAGGCCATGCTCTTCAAAAACATTAAAAACATAAACCATTGTCAAAGGTTTTATTTCAGTAGTACTGTGTGAATAACAGAACTTAGGAGGAGGCCATCACTTCAAAAACATAAACCATTGTCAAAGGTTTTATTTCAGTCACACTGTGTGAATAATAGAACTTAGGAGGAGGCCATGCTCTTCAAAAACTTTAAAAACATAAACCATTGTCAAAGGTTTTATTTCAGTAACACTGTGTGAATAACAAAACTTAGGAGGAGCCCATGCTCTTTAAAAACTTTAAAAACATAAACCATTGTCAAAGGTTTTATCAAATTCTTTAGCCTGAGATCTTGTTTTTGGCTTGGCCATGACACTTGATTTACTACAACTTGCCATGCTGTGACTTGAAATTACATGTGTAATTGCATAATCACTGTAATAATATGAGTACTTATGTAGCTTTTGTGACTTCTCTAAAACAAGTACTACCAAGTCAGGAGCATTATATGTCATAAACTTGAATGTTGTGTTCAATGCAGGGTTCATCAAAACTAATCATGAAGTCAAAACAATTACATTCTAATATTTCGAAAGATGTTAAAATTACAGTATATATTGCAGTTTTCTTGTTTGCATGGGGTGGTTTTTTTTTGTCATGGTAGACACCCACTTCCTATATGAAATATCTCCCAAATTACACAATGCACAATCTCTGAAGCGGATGTAAGCATATTTGAAAAAATATATATTTTCTACCATTACCACCTCCTGCTAGTCTTGTGCCCTTTTATGGGCTATGATGAGCTGTTACTTATGCTAATCATATGTTAGGCTCACCGTACGTGCTTTCAGTTTACGAGGAGATGGGATTCATCAATTTAAGAAGACACCTGCGAACAATTCTGCGGTTTAAGAACACAGTCATGAATCTGACATAAGAGTTTTCTTAGGAATCTTATTAAGGACAGTTTAAGAAGGAATTTAAGAAGATTCTTAAGAAGATATTGGTGAATGAGGCCCATTGTTCTGAAACATTTCAGAACATTTGAAACACTCATGCTTTGAAACATTGTTCTGGAGTCAACATAAAAAGTAAAAGATCACCAACTGTTTTGAATTTTGTTTTATTATTATTTGGTTATTTTTGTTGTAGGGTCTGTACATGCACCAGCACTTATGATGCTTCTAATAGAAGCAACAGTACATGTACACTTAGGTCATATATATCTGGAAATTATATTCATATCAGTGTAGGAATGATGTATATTCAAACCAGACATTTTAACTTGGTGTCATTTGGATTATGTCACTGCTTCTTGGTATTGCTTTTACAAGACGAATCTAAATCATCTGAAAATGACCTAGAACAAAATAGTTTGGCTTCTTGTAAATGAGCCTTCCTGGACTCGCATCTGTCAGAGTTTGTGCAGGTTATGTCACCAGTGAATCGCTGAGTTAAACAACTTAAACTGAGTTGCAGGGACAACAGCATTTATGGCAATGCACATCAGCATTTGACTTGCTCTTCTGTTTTAAATGAATTCCACCATAACACCCATTCACATCCACTTTGCATTGTTATTCCCACATCCTTTGGACAGTCTCTTTTTCTTATACTGGTGTCAGGATTTGGAAGAGTTTTGTTGGGAAAGTGTCGTGACACGGACCCACAACAGGGGCGCAAATGAACGGACAATAGATGAGCCAAAAATACAACACTTTACTGTTGTGAAGCGGGCACAACGACATACAGACAAATACAGAATTTGAACAGAGTCAAATGTACTAAGGTGACATGTGGGCAGGCTCGAGGATATAAGACATCCGTCCAGAGAAGAGCCGGATCCCACACGATTTCCACTGCCACCGAACCCGGAGAATACTGGAGCCGCCAAGTTCCGAGTCCCCAGCTGGCCACCGTCTCCGGCTGTCGGATCTGGTACTGCTGGCAGGAAGCAGAAACAGTTATGTGTGGGTGTGTGTACACCCAGCAATTATAAGTAGCGACAGTTCCTTAATGGTGGGTAAGACACCTCCACCTCCAAAACGGGAACACAATAAACCAGTAACAGTAGCACCTACTGAATACGGCTGAGAATATACCTCCAAAGGCAAACGATATCTCGGCAGTGGGGTGGAGATGTCTTCCAGCTTATATGGAGTTGTTGATGAGTTGATGATTGGTGACAGCTGTCATAGTGGATGAGTGACAGCTGTCACCCCGGCTGTTCCTGAGAGGTGGCAGCGCCCTCTCGTGCCTGAAGCCTGCACTTCAGGCAGGGCACCCTCTGGTGGTGGTGGGCCAGCAGTACCTCCTCTTCAGCAGCCCACACAACAAGTTTGCCAGGGAACATCAACTCTCAATCTGCAAATACTTCTTATTAATATCACCTCCTCTTCAGTGGCCCACACAACAGGACCCCCCCTCAACTGGCGCCTCCTGGCACCCGACCAGGCTTGTCCGGGTGTCGCTGGTAGAATTCGGCCAGGAGGGCCGGATCCAGGATGAAGCTCCTCTTCACCCAGGAGCGTTCTTCGGGTCCATAACCCTCCCAGTCCACCAAGTACTGGAAGCCCCAGCCCTTCCGGCGGACGTCCAGGAGCCGACGCACAGTCCAAGCCGGCTCCCCGTCGATGATCCGGGGAGGAGGCGGTGCAGGTCCGGGAGCATAGCGGGGTGAGGTGTGGTATGGCTTGATCCGGGAAACATGAAAAACCGGGTGGACCCGCAGTGAAGCTGGGAGCTGGAGCTTCACTGCGGGCAAAATGAGGACTTTGAGGATCTTGAACGGACCGATATACCTGTCCTTGAGTTTGGGTGAGTCCACTTGGAGGGGGACGTCCTTCGTAGAAAGCCACACCTCCTGCCCACGCTGGTATGCAGGGGCCGGGGAATGCCGGCAGTCTGCATGGGCCTTAGTCCTCGTCCAGGCCTTCAACAAGGCAGAACGGGCGGTGCGCCACACCCGACGGCACCTCCGCAGGTGGGCCTGGACCGAGGGCACACCGACCTCTCCCTCCACCACAGGAAACAATAGGGGCTGGTACCCCAGACATACCTCAAATGGGGAGAGGCCGGTGGCAGAGGACACCTGGCTGTTATGCGCGTACTCGATCCAGGCCAGATGTTCACACCAGGCCGTCGGGTGCGCGGATGCCACACAGCGCAGGGCTTGCTCCAATTCCTGGTTGGCCCGTTCTGCCTGTCCGTTGGTCTGCGGGTGATACCCAGACGAGAGGCTCACGGTGGCCCCCAGTTCGCTGCAGAAACTCCTCCAGACTTGAGAGGAGAACTGGGGACCTCGATCCGAGACGATGTCCACGGGTATCCCATGCAGACGCATGACGTGGTGGACCAGGAGGTCTGCTGTCTCCTGGGCCGTAGGAAGCTTCGGGAGGGCCATGAAATGGGCCGCCTTGGAGAATCGGTCCACTATCGTGAGGATGGTAGTCATGTCCCGGGACGGCGGGAGGCCCGTGACGAGGTCCAGGCCAATGTGGGACCAGGGGCGATGGGGCACAGGTAACGGTTGGAGGAGTCCCTGTGCCCATTGGTGATCGGCTTTTCCCCTGGCGCAGGTGATGCAGGCCTGGACATAGTCCCGGATGTCGGCTTCCATGGACGCCCACCAGAAGCGCTGCCGGACCACTGCCATGGTCCTTCGCACCCCCGGATGGCAGGAGAGTTTGGAACCATGACAGAAGTCCAGGACGGCAGCTCTGGCTTCTGGTGGGACGTAGAGACGGTTCTTCGGTCCTTTACCCGGGTCCGGGTTCCATGCCAGGGCCTCCCGGATGGTCTTCTCCGCGTCCCAGGTGAGGGTGGCCACGATAGTGGACTCAGGTAGTATGGATTCCAGTGGATCCGACAGCTCGGTTTTGACTTCGACTTCATGAACCCGGGACAGAGCATCCGATCTTTGGTTCTTGGTCCCAGGGCGGTAGGTGATCCAGAAGTCAAAACGCCCGAAGAACAATGGGGTTCAGTTTGCTTGGCGGTCCTGATATACTCCAGGTTCCGGTGGTCCGTGAAAACCGTAAATGGTACCGTGGCTCCCTCCAACAGATGTCTCCACTCCTCAAGAGCCTCCTTCACTGCGAGGAGCTCCCGATTGCCCACGTCATAGTTCCGCTCAGCTGGGGTCAACCTGCGTGAGAAATAGGCACAAGGATGGAGAATCTGATCGGACTCCCCGCTCTGGGACAGCACGGCTCCTATCCCTGAGTCTGAGGCGTCCACTTCTACCACAAACTGGTGGCTAGGATCGGGCTGCACCAGAACTGGTGCAGTCGAAAACCGGCGTTTCAACTACCTAGACGCGGCTTCGCACCGATCCGACCAGGTGAAGGGGACTTTTGGGGAGGTCAGGGCTGCCAGGGGGCTAACTACCTGACTGTAGCCCTTAATGAACCTCCGGTAGAAATTTGCAAAGCCGAGGAACTGTTGCAGCTTCCTACGGCTCGTGGGTTGGGGCCAATCTCTCACCGCCGCAACCTTGGCCAGATCAGGGGCGACAGAGTTGGAGGAGATGATGAACCCCAGGAAGGACAAAGAAGTGCGGTGGAACTCGCACTTCTCGCCCTTCACAAACAGCCGGTTCTCCAACAACCGCTGCAGGACCTGACGTACATGCTTGACATGGGTCTCAGGATCCGGAGAAAAGATGAGTATATCGTCCAGATAGACGAAGACAAACCGATGCAGGAAGTCCCGCAAGACGTCATTAACCAATGCTTGGAACGTCGCGGGCGCATTGGTGAGGCCGAACGGCATGACCAGGTACTCAAAGTGACCTAACGGGGTGTTAAATGCCGTCTTTCACTCGTCTCCCTCCCGGACGAACCAGGTGATAAGCATTCCTAAGATCCAATTTTGTGAAAATTTGGGCTCCATGCAAGGGCGTGAACACTGAATCCAACTGAGGTAACGGGTATCAGTTGCGAACCGTGATCTCGTTCAGCCCTCTGTAATCAATGCATGGACAGAGTCCGCCGTCCTTCTTGCCCACAAAAAAGAAACCAGCACCCATCGGGGAGGTGGAGTTCCGGATCAACCTGGCAGCTAACAAGTCCCGGATGTAGGTCTCCACTGATTCGCGTTCCGGACATGAGAGGTTGTACAGCCTGCTGGACGGGTACTCAGCACCCGGTATCAAATCAATGGCACAATCGTACGGACAGTGCGGGGGCAGCGTGAGTGCCAGATCCTTGCTGAAGACGTCAGCAAGATCATGGTACTCGGCTGGCACCGCCGCCAGATTGGGGGGGACTAAATCCTCCTCCTTAGCCGTCACACCGGGTGGAACCAAGGATCCTAAACACTCCCGGTGGCAGGTTTCGCTCCACTGCGTCACAACCCCAGACGGCCAATCAATCTGGGGATTGTGTTTTAACACCCATGGAAAACCCAAAATCACTTGGGAGGTAGAAGGTGTTACATAAAACACAATCTCCTCCCTGTGATTTCTAGACACAACCATTGTCACTGGCTGTGTCTGATGTGTGATTAGTGGAAGAAGGGTGCCATCTAGTGCCCGTACCAACAATGGTGACGGTAAGGCCACTAGAGGGAGCCCAACCTCGTTTGCCCATCTGCTATCCAGCAGATTCCCGTCTGACCCCGTGTGCACCAGTGCTGGGGCGTGAAGGGTTAGATCCCCACTCAGGATCGTAACTGGGATGCGTGCAGATCGTCGGGGTTTCCCTGCGTGAGTATTATGACCCACCCTTAGCCCAGTCTCTAAGGACGTGTGCTGCTGTTTTGACCGTTTGGGGCAGTTTTTCTGCGTGTGCTCGGTTGAGCTGCAGAGAAAACACTCCCCACGGACCAGCCTCCTTTTTCTCTGATCTGATCTTATTTTGGTCCTGCTCATTTCCCTAACAACGGCAGCAGGGGGAGCTAATCAGTTGTCTAACCGTATAACCAGGTCGATAAGCCTGTCTAAATCCCGCGGCTCGTCCTTCGCCACCAGGTGCTCCTTAAGGACCAGAGACAGTCCGTTTACAAAGGCGGCACGGAGCGCAACAGCATTCCAGCCGGCTCGCGCTGCCGTGATGCGGAAGTCGACTGCATACTTAGCTGCGCTCCGGCACCCCTGTCTTATCGACAGCAGCACGCTTGAAGCGGTCTCACCTCTATGAGGGTGGTCGAACACCTGTCTGAACTCCCTCACAAACCCAGTATACGTCGTTAGGAGCCGTGAATTCTGCTCCCAAAGTGCCGTAGCCCATGCGTGTGCCTCTCCTCGAAGCAAATTTATTACATAAGCCACCCGGCTGGCGTCTGACTCGTACATGACGGGACGCTGTGAAAAGACGAGCAAGCACTGCATTAAGAAGTCCGTGCACGTCTCGATACAGCCTCTGTACGGCTCCGGAGGGCTTATGTAAGCTTCAGGGGATTGGGGGGGGGGGGGGGGGTTGTTGAACGTCCAGCGGAATGTCTGTTTCAGGCCTCCGGTCAGCAGGGGGAGGTGCTGCAGCAGCGCCCTGAGCATGTGCTTCCACCTGCGCGGTGAGAGCCTCCATCCTGCGGTTGAGGATGACATTGTGCTTGGTCATTAAATCCAACTGAGCAGTAAAGGCGGAGAGGATTTGCTGCAACTCACCGATCACGCCCCCTGCAGACGCCTGTGCATCCTGCTCTTCCATTGGCTGTCCAACAGATGGTTGACGCCCCTCGGGATCCATGACGTTGGCCGAGATATCCTGTTGGGAAAGTGTCGTGACACGGACCCACAACAGGGAGTGCAAATGAACGGACAATAGATGAGCCAAAAATACAACACTTTACTGTTGTGAAGCGTGCACAACGAAATACAGACAAATACAGAATTTGAACAGAGTCAAATGTACTAAGGTGACGTGTGGGCAGGCTCGAGGATAGAAGACGTCCGTCCAGAGAAGAGCCGGATCCCACACGATTTCCACTGCCACCGAACCCGGAGAATACTGGAGCCGCCAAGTTCCGAGTCCCCAGGTGGCCACTGTCTCCGGCTGTTGGATCTGGTGCTGCTGGCAGGAAGCAGAAACAGTTATGTGTGGGTGTGTGTACACCCAGCAAATATAAGTAGCGACAGTTCCTTAATGGTGGGTAAGACACCTCCACCTCCAAAACGGGAACACAATAAACCAGTAACAGTAGCACCTACTGAATACGGCTGAGAATATACCTCCAAAGGCAAACGATATCTCGGCAGCGGGGTGGAGATGTCTTCCAGCTTATATGGAGTGGTTGATGAGTTGATGATTGGTGACAGCTGTCATAGTGGATGAGTGATAGCTGTCACCTAGGCTGTTCCTGAGAGGCGGCAGCGCCCTCTCGTGCCTGAAGCCCGCACTTCAGGCAGGGGCGCCCTCTGGTGGTGGTGGGCCAGCAGTACCTCCTCTTCAGCGGCCCACACAACAAGTTTGCCAGGGAACATCAACTCTCAATCTGCAAATACTTCTTATTAATATCATAGAAAAACTTATTTGATCAATTTTTATTCACTGATTCACAGTTACATGTTTATTTTTGAATATGTTACTTCTATTTGATTTAAATCTGCAATAAGTTTTTTTTTCTGTGTTATACACCTATTTTTTCTACATTAGTTTTGTTTGCCATTATTATTATTATTATCATCGATCAATTTCTAAATACTATTACTTGCTTATATTATTTCTTTTTATTATTAGTGTATGCTTTCTACTTTTAGTATGGACCATAGTGAAATACGGTGCATCCGGAAAGTATTCACAGCGCTTCACTTTTTCCACATTTTGTTATGTTAAAGCCTTATTCCAAAGCTAACACGTTGTCCGTGGGGATCCACGAGCTCTAGACTGGGTGGTGTTTATAAAATAGGTACTTTATATTTTTCAAGGGTGGTAATAAATTATGCAATGTTTCGGTCATGAGTTGTAATGTTGTGTGAGTCCAGAATGTTTTTTGTTGTTAAAGTGTAGGAACACGGACCCACAACAGGGGGCGCAAATGAACGGACAATGGAGGAAGTCAAATAACAACACTTTACTGTTGTGAATAAGCACAACAAACACGGCGAATTACAATAGTAGATAAGAAGTCAATTCACAAAATGTGTCACGTGGGCAGGCTCGAAGATAAGAGATGTCTGTCCAAAGCAGAACCGGAACCACACGATTTCCTCCGCCACCGAACCCCGGGAATACTGGAGCCGCCAAGTCCCGAACTCCCAGGTGGCCACTGCCTCCGCTTGTCGGATCTGGTACTGCTGGCGAGGAACAAAAACAGTTAGATGTGGGTGCGTTTGCACCCAGCTACACGTATGGTGGGAAAACCACCTCCACCTCTCGTCGGGAAAAAAAACAAAATATCTGCTATCCAAACACACAAAGCAACAAGTATTCCTGTCAGGAAGACAACACAGTCGGCTGAGTACTTTACCTCCTCGGTAGAGCGATATCTCGGCAAAGAGGTGGAGATGTCGTCTTGCTGATATACCACTGAAGATCAGATGATTGGTGACAGCTGTCGTAGGTGATAAGTGACAGCTGTCACCCCGGCTGCTCCTGTGAGGCGGCAGCGCCCTTTGGTGCCTGGAGCCCGTACTCCAGGCAGGGTTCCCTCTGGTGGTGGTGGGCCAGCAGTACCTCCTCTTCAGCGGCCCACACAACAGGACCCCCCCCTCAACGGGCGCCTCCTGGCACCCGACCAGGCTTGTCCAGGTGGCGGCGGTAGAAATCGGCCAGGAGGGCCGGGTCCAGGATGAAGCTTCGGGTCCGTACCCCTCCCAGTCCACTAAATACTGGAAGCCCTGGCCCATCCTACGGACATCCAAGAGCCGGCGCACAGTCCAAGCCGGCTCGCCATCGATGATCCGGGCAGGAGGCGGTGCCGGACCTGGAGTACAGAGGGGTGAGGTGTGATGCGGCTTTATCCGGGACACATGGAAACAGGATGGAAAGCAGTGAGGCTTCAGCTTCCGGCCTCACTGCAGCTGGACTGATGACCTTGAGGATTGTGAAGGGACCGATGTAACGATCCTGCAGTTTAGGGGAGCCCACTTTGAGGGGAATGTCCCTTTGTCGACAACCACACCTCCTGCCCTGGCCGATACGCAGGCCGGGGGTCCGCCGACGGTCTGCATGGGCTTTAGCCCTCATCTGGGCCTTTAGCAAAGCAGAACGGGCGGCGCGCCACACCCGACGGCACTTCCGCAGGTGGGCCTGGACCGAGGGCACACCGACCTCTCCCTCAACCACCGGAAACAACGGGGGCTGGTACCCCAGACACACCTCAAAAGGGGAGAGGCCGGTGGCTGAAGACACCTGGCTGTTATGGGCATACTCGATCCAGGCCAAATGGGTACTCCAGGCTGCCGGGTGCGCGGCTGTCATGCAGCGCAGGGCCTGTTCCACCTCCTGATTGGCCCGTTCTGCTTGCCCATTGGTCTGAGGATGATACCCGGACGAGAGACTCATCGTGGCCCCCAGTTCCCGGCAGAAGCTCCTCCAGACTTGCGAGGAGAACTGGGGACCGCGATCGGAGACGATGTCTGTTGGAATCCCATGCAGCCGGACGACGTGGTGGACCAGGAGGTCCGCTGTCTCCTGGCAGTCGGGAGCTTCGGGTAGGGCCACGAAGTGGGCCGCCTTGGAGAATCGGTCCACTATCTGAGGATGGTGGTGTTGCCCTGGGACGGCGGGAGGCCCGTGACAAAATCCAGGCCAATGTGGGACCAGGGGCGATGAGGCACAGGCAGCGGCTGGAGCAGTCCCGATGCCCTGCGGTGGTCAGCCTTGCCCCTGGCGCAGGTGGTGCAGCCTGGATATAATCCCAGACGTCGGCCTCCAGGGACGCCCACCAGAAGCCGGTGCCGGACAACTGCCACGGTTCTTCGCACCCCCCGGATGACAGGAGAACTTGGAGCCATGACAGAAGTCCAGGACTGCAGCCCTGGCCTCTGGTGGGACGTAAAGTTTGTTCTTCGGCCCAGTTCCGGGGTCCGGGCTCCGTGCCAGTGAAAAGAAGTGCGGTGAAACTCACACTTCTCGCCCTTCACAAACAGCCGGTTCTCCAACAACCGCTGCAGGACCTGACGTACATGCCGGACATGGGTCTCAGGATCCGGAGGAAAAGATGAGTATATCGTCCAGATATACGAGACGAATCGGTGCAGGAAATCCCGCAAGACATCATTAACTAATGCTTGGAACGTCGCGGGGGCGTTGGTGAGCCGAACGGCATGACCAGGTACTCAAAGTGACCTAAAGGGGGTGTTAAATGCCGTCTTCCACTTGTCTCCCTTCCGGATCCGAACCAGGTGATACGCATTTCTAAGATCTAGCTTAGTGAATATTTGGGCTCCATGCAGGGGCATGAACACCGAATCCAACAAGGGCAACGGGTATCGGTTACGAACCGTGATTTCGTTCAGCCCGCTGTAATCAATGCTATGGACGAAGTCCGCCATCTTTTTTCCCACAAAAAGAAACCTGCACCCATCGGGGAGGTGGAATTCCGGATCAACTCGGCAGCTAACGAGTCCCGGATGTAGGTCTCCATTGATTCGCGCTCAGGTCGTGAGAGGTTGTACAGCCTGCTGGACGGGAACTCAACGCCTGGAACCAAATCAATGGCACAATCGTACGGACGGTGCGGGGGGAAGGGTGAGCGCCAGGTCCTTACTGAACACATCCACAAGGTCATGGTACTCCACCGGCACCGTCCCAAGATTGGGCGGGACTCTGACCTCCTCCCTAGCCTGGGAACCGGGAGGAACCGAGGAACCTAAACATACCCGATGGCAGGTCTCGCTCCACTGAACCACTACCCCGGACGGCCAATCGATCTGGGGATTGTGTTTTAACATCCAGGGGAACCCGAGAATCACACGGGAGGTGGCAGGAGTCACAAAAAACTCGATCTCCTCCCGGTGGTTCCCTGACACCACCAGAGTTACTGGTGGTGTCTTATGTGTGATTAGAGGGAGTAGGGAGCCATCTAGTGCCCGCACCTGCACAGGTGAAGCAAGCGCCACCAGAGGGAGCCCTGCCTCCCTGGCCCATCTGCTGTCTAGCAGATTCCCTTCAGAGCCCGTGTCCACCAGTGCTGAGGCCTGAAGGGTTAAATCCTCATAAAGGATTGTAACTGGGAGTCGTGTGGCAATATGGGTATGTCCCACGTGAATGTCTTGGCCCACCCCTGCCCCAGTTTCTAGGGGCGGGCGTTGGTGTTTAACCGTTCGGGGCAGTCCCTCACTTGATGCTCTATTGAGCCACAAACAAAGCACGCTCCGCGGACCAGCCTCCTCTGTCTATCTGGTGGCCTAAATGTGGCCCTGCTCGTGTCCATAGCTTCATCAGCAGGGGGAGCTGTAACCACACGGAGCGTAGAGGCCGTGGAGCGTGGGGAGGGCGGAACTCGGTCGGAACCGGAAGGGAGAGGGACGGCGCGTGCCCGGCCACGCCCTTCGTCTCGTTCCCGACGGCGTTCTTCTAACCGAATGTCTAATCGTATAGCGAGATCAATAAGCCCGTCTAAATCCCGCGGTTCGTCCTTAGCCACCAGGTGCTCCTTCAGGACCAACGACAGTCCGTTTACGAAGGCGGCACGGAGGGCAGTGCTATTCCAGCCGGACCTCGCAGCCGCGATGCGGAAGTCGACTGCATAAGCAGCTGCGCTCCGGCGCCCCTGTCTCATTGACAGCAGCACGGCTGAAGCGGTCTCTCCTCTATTTGGGTGATCAAACACTGTTCTGAATTCCCTCACAAACCCATCATATGTCTGAAGGAGCCGTGAATTTTGCTCCCAGAGCGCTGTAGCCCAAGCGCGTGCCTCACCGCGAAGCAGATTAATCACATAAGCTATCTTACTAGCATCAGTCGCGTACATGACGGGACGTTGTGCGAAGACGAGCGAACACTGCATAAGAAAGTCCGCGCACGTCTCCACACAACCCCCGTACGGCTCTGGAGGGCTTATGTATGCTTCAGGGGAAGGTGGGAGGGGTCGTTGAACGACCTGTGGAACGTCACTGTTGCGCACAGGATGGACAGGAGGGGGAGCCGCAGCACCTGCGCGGCGAGAGCCTCCACCCTGCGGTTAAGGAGGACGTTCTGCTCGGTCATCAGATCCAACCGAGCCGTAAAAGCGGTGAGGATTCGCTGCAACTCACCGATCATACCTCTGCAGACGCCTGTGCGCCCTGCTCTTCCATTGGCCGTTCAACAGCCGGTTGACGCCCTCGGGGTCATGACGTTGGCCGAGATATCCTGTTGTGAAAGTGTAGGAACACGGACCCACAACAGGGGGCGCAAAGGAACGGACAATGGAGGAAGTCAAATAACAACACTTTACTGTTGTGAATAAGCACAACAAACACGGCGAATTACAATAGTAGTAAGAAGTCATTCACAAAATGTGTCCACGTGGGCAGGCTCGAAGATAAGAGATGTCTGTCCAAAGCAGAACCGAACCACACGATTTCCTCCGCCACCGAACCCCGGGAATACTGGAGCCGCCAAGTCCCGAACTCCCAGGTGGCCACTGCCTCCGCTTGTCGGATCTGGTACTGCTAGCGAGGAACAAAAACAGTTAGATGTGGGTGCGTTTGCACCCAGCTACACGTATGGTGGGAAAACCACCTCCACCTCTCGTCGGGAAAAAAAACAAAATATCTGCTATCCAAACAACAAAGCAACAAGTATTCCTGTCAGGAAGACAACACAGTCGGCTGAGTACTTTACCTCCTCAGTAGAGCGATATCTCGGCAAAGAGGTGGAGATGTCGTTTTGCTGATATACCACTGAAGATCAGATGATTGGTGACAGCTGTCGTAGGTGATAAGTGACAGCTGTCACCCCGGCTGCTCCTGTGAGGCGGCAGCGCCTTTTGGTGCCTGGAGCCCGCACTCCAGGCAGGGTGCCCTCTGGTGGTGGTGGGCCAGCAGTACCTCCTCTTCAGCGGCCCACACAACAGTTTTTAGATCCTTAGACCACAACAGTTTTTAGAGGAAGAACTCAACCCTTTTATTTCCTGTCAATTACATAATTTTTTTTAATGTTAATTTACTGTCTTGTTAATGTATTTATAAATTGTTTAGATTCTTGTTATCATATGCACACTATTATTATTATTATTATTATTATTATTTTATTACTTTTATTTTTGGGGAGAATTGAGGGGTTTTGCCTATTGTGTGTTTTGTGATTTAAGTGTAGAGTTCTGAGAGTGTGAGGCATACTTTCAGAAAATCTGTGTAAACAATTGAGAAAAACTAACGTCACAGTGATGCTGGCCCCTGTGAGACTACTGAGACAACAATGTTACTAATGCTGAAAATATATCTTTACATGATTTTTTTAACAAGACACTACTGCTATGTGCAATATTTTCACATTCTGTGTGCATTCAGTTAATTTACCAGCACCACCCATCAGCAAAGACATCTTTGACAATTTCATTTAGCCCTAAAGATAACGTTAGCCTAGCTCTGCCGTGGTAGCTGATAACTCAAAATCTATGACATAATTTCATGAGCGCACTTTTTCCGAAAGTAGGGTTTTTATGTTTGGTCTTTACGAATGTAGGATTCTGAATGCAGCATAGAAACATCCTTAGTATAAATCCTTGTGAGAGTGGAATTGGTGAGTGCTCTTGGGCCAGCTCCTTAATGTGCAAGTTGCTCCTGGTGTGCAGATGAGTGCCTTGAACCTTCAGTGCTGAAGGTTCCCGGTTCAAACCCCATCCCTGACACATATCTCCATGTAATGTGGAGTTGTGTCAGGAAAGGCATTCGGCGTAAAACTTGTGCCAAATCAACATGCATTTCGACCTTGGATCTGCTGTGCCGACCCCGAGCAAAAACAAGGGAACAGCTGAAGGGACTTATAGTCCATGAGCCAGTCATCAATTTTGACCTAATCGGTACCACTTAAAGGGAAGAAACAACACTTAGAATCCAGCCTCAGTGTATCATGGCCTACACAAAAATGTATGATAGCCATCCCAGGGTGGTAGCTGTAGCCAGGTAGGGGTCAGTGAAGAATTACACAGAGGCCAAACTTTAAAAATGCTCCAGTCATGTTGAAAACTATATCACATTACTTGTCTGATCATAATGATTCCAAAAAGGTATAGTTTGGACTATCTATGACTGAATGTTCTGGAGTTATGGGGGTAAAAATGCCAAAAATGGTGACAAAGATCAGTTTCAGTTTGTATAGGGGTCAAAAGATAAAGTTGCGCCAATTTGGGTAAAAAATGATGCAAATTATTGGTTCAAATAAAAGGATTAATAAATGGAATAGTTTTGACTGTGTTGAAAGTTTAGGCTCCAAAGTAAAGGTCAAACAAGGTCAACATCCATGATATGTGACACACGAGGTCTGTTAGAAAAGTATCCGACCTTATTATTTTTTGAAAAACCATATGGATTTGAATCACGTGTGATTACATCAGACATGCTTGAACCCTCGTGGGCATGCAAGAGTTTTTTCACGCCTGTCAGTTACGTCATTCGCCTGTGGGCAGTCTTTGAGTGAGGAGTGGCCCACCCTCTCATCATTTTTTCATTGTTTAGGAATGGCTCAGAGACTGCTGCTTTGTTTGATAAAAACTTTTTCAAAAACTGTAAGGCACAACTGATGTGGACACCATTCGATAATTCAGCTGGTTTTCGGTAAAAATTTTAACGGCTGATGAGAGATTTTGGTCTGGTAGTGTCGCTTTAAGGACGGTCCACGGCGCCTGACGGCGATCTGCACTTCGAGGCGGCAGCATCTCACCATTTCAACTTGAAAACTTCCACATTTCAGGCTCTGTTGACCCAGTAAGTCGTCAGAGAACAGAGAACTTTCAGAAGAAGTCGGCATGAGGAGTTTATTCGGACATTCCATTGTTAATGGACATTTTGTAATGAAAGAACGTGTGGGCAGAGTCGCATGTTGGGCCGGACCCGACCGCGGGGGGTCGCGACAGGAAAAACACCTCCGTTGGAAACCTTAACGGGCAAGTTGGAACATGCCCAAGCTGTTAAACAATTTCTCAGTTACTCACTTGTTGAAAGCCATCAAAACCCGCCTGAATTTTACAAATGGTTTTCAACACGGAGGTGTTTTTCCTGTCGTGGCGCACACAGATTTGCCGAGTCGTTTTGCGTGCACGTCTTTCATTAAAAAATGTCCTTAAACAGTGGAATGTCCGCATAAAGTCCTCATGCCGGCCTCTTCTGAATCTTCTCTGTTCTCTCATGACATCCTGGGTGAATTAAGCCTTAAATTAGGATGTTTTCAGGTCGAAACAGGCTGACGACGGCGCCTGGAAGCGCTGCGCGACGTCCCGCTCCGTGGGAAGTCCTTACAGCGACAGAAACACCCCATAATCTCTCATCAGCCGTTA
Organism: Thalassophryne amazonica; assembly: GCF_902500255.1. Lineage (NCBI taxonomy): Eukaryota > Metazoa > Chordata > Actinopteri > Batrachoidiformes > Batrachoididae > Thalassophryne > Thalassophryne amazonica. The sequence goes on along the minus strand of NC_047112.1, from coordinate 104,076,195 downwards.
AACTTTTCACCGAAAACCAGATAAATTTCTCGAATAGTGTCCACTCGGCTATTCCTCACAGGTCCAGAAAAATTTTGATAAAGCAACGCGCGCCGTCTCGAGCAGCGTGTGAAACAATGGAATTCAGCAGAGAGGGCTGAACCACATCTCACTCAAGGCCTGCCCACAAGGAAATGACGTCACCGACACGCATGCGCACGAGGGTTCAAGCATGATTGGTGGAATCGCACGTCATTCAAATCCATATAGTTAAAAAAAAAATAAAAGGGTCGGTTTCTTATCTAATAGACCTCGTATGTTACCTTGTAACATGAAAACTAAGCATGACAGATGGTGCAAAATAATATATTAACTTGTTATAGTTTGCATAATTAAGTAAATTGACTGTGTGGCTATTTTTTGTTGTTTGTCTGTTGTGTTACTTTGTATGTTTCACTGCGTTACATTGCTGACTGGTAATTATTTTTTTGTGTTTATTTATTTTTTTGTTTGTACACAGAAATTGATGTACAGGGTGGGCGTTTATAAGCTTTTGCTTCTGCCCACACCCTTTCAGCCGCACTAAATTGGTAAATTGTTTGAGTTTTGTTCTATATGTTTTAAATTTTGTTTTCTCTTGACTTGTTTTGTAAATCAGAGATTTTGTCTGTGCGTGCGGGCTGAATAAAAATCATTCATTCATTCAAAAATAAGTAAGTGAACCCTTTGGATAACAGTCACAGCTTCATAGTGAAGTTGAGGAGAGCAGGATTTTCATACAACAAAACAGATCAAATCTATAAGGCTTTTCATCTCTCATTGGCCTTCTGGCAAACTTTCAATTCTTCTTTATAAGGAAAGCCTTCTCTGTACCATTCCACGAGGAAGCTGGATAATAATGAAGTAAAACAGAAAACTTGCACTATACACAATTTGTCAAATCGCAGGCACAGAAATAGCCGATAAGATCTTCAGGACTGTTTCTCGTGTTGGTGGCTTTCCTTAAGTCACCTTCTTGCACCGTCACTCAGTTTTTTTTGGAACTGCCTCCTCCGGACAGAGATACCACACTGTTTGAATTTCTTAATAACTGAGGTAAATAAAGTCCAAGACATTTTCAGTGTCTTGGAAATGTTCATGTGTCCATCCCCTGACTTGTCTGGACAAAACTGGATGTAAAAGTGATGATTTTAGTTTTGATGAATGTGATGCCACTTCACATTCTGCTAAAGTATATTTTCAAGGTGAAATTATTTACAACTGAATGTGCCGACACAGTTCGCGCGCGCGCGCGTGCGTGCGTGTGCTATCTTTGGTCTGCATACCTTAGAAAACTTCAGTGTCAGTAGTGTAGTGACTGTCATTTGTCCAGCAGATGTCGACATCGCAGTTATTTCGAGTGCTAGGAAACGAGAAATTATTTTTTGAAGCAAATGCTTCGTTTGGTTCAGTGTTTTCTAAAAGCTTCGTTGCCATCGTTCGAGATCCTACGGTTTGGGTTGGTTAAATCATTTGCTGTGCTGTGATTCGTCAGCGATCTGGTTGCGCTTGTTCTGATTGGTGGAATGAAGAAGGGCGGTCCGGTCGTTCTTAAGCGTTTTCCGGTTTGTGTGTTGGGAAAAGAAAAAAGCGAATGGAAAAAATTCTAATCCTACGAACGACCAATTCTCATTAAATCCACGACACGGTAATGTTTGTACACATGGAAATATGTTTGTGTAAGACACGAGGAGTTTACTATGTCGTACGTTGTGGAAAAGTTCAGTTTTTGCATGCAAAGCAGGAGGCACCATGGTTAGCTATGTTAGCCTGCTGCTATCGGTTAGCCGCTAGCTTTGGAGTTGTAATAGTGCCGAGCACAAAAACAACAGTAAAGGTGTTTGACCTGAATAAGACTATGTCGGTTATGATGATTTTAATATAAGCGCTTATGCACGTTAGCTTGGTGTTTAATAAGTAAGGATTGTGTGGCTGTGTCCTTGTGAGCCACAACCCGTTGTATTCTTTGTAACGGTTTTAAACTTTAATCTTCTAAAGTTTATGACTAAAGCGCCTTCAACACTTCTTCCACAACAACCCGACTCGCTTCTTATTGTTGGCTTAGTGCACAGTTGACTTTATGTTTATGCTATATTCATTCAGCGTTAACAAATCTGAATTTGTTTCTTGTCATAAATAGTTTAAAATGAGCTCCCAGCAGTTCCCACGGCATGGTCTGCCTGCTTCAAGTGGAGGTGCCCCCTCAGATCCCTGCAGGTGCAAACTTGGTCCCTGTTAATCAAACATCAAACCCACCAGGTAACTAAATGCTAATGGCTGCTCACTCAGGTTGCCGAAGATCAGACAGTCAGGATGCTAAACAATACTAAAAAGGCAAAGGCTATACGCCCAACTGTTGGGCAAATAAATATAATGTCCTACCTTATTCGCCCAACCGTGATCGTGTATTTGACATGTTTTGTGCATCTAAACTACGTTTTTACACCACTTTTTAAGGCTCTATTGCGGCGTATGTTTGACACATTTAATGGCGCCGTCTTTCATTACTGCGAAAACACCGCAATGGATGAAAACAGACAAACTTCATAAACATTTTGGACGGAAGCCTGTTAGCAACGACGAAACAGTTTTTGGACAAAATGCTGCTTGTTGGCTGTAAGATGGTGTTAGTTTGACACAGTTCCCTGGGTGTGATGAGCCAAACAGAACCACTTTAGATCACAGCTCCTCCGCGTGCTGCGAACCCTCCCGCAGCCGGTGAGAAAATATCTCCCTTTTTTCCCTCCCGCGTTGAAACCGAAAGTGAGCTTACAAGCGTGCTCACTGGTCGGTTGTGGTTGGGCGTATATGCTCGCAAATTTACTTTATTGAACCAATGGTTGGGCATATAGCCACGCTCTACTAAAAATTAGGGGTGGGACACTCAGATTAAAGCTCAAGCAATGTATGGAGTGGCCCGAGCATTGCAATCATTAATCAAGCACAGAAATTCCGCTGCCCCGTCCACATTCAATGCAGTGAGTTGTACTTTTCCACCACTCTGGTAAAAGTAAATCCCTTTGGCTGCTCCCTTGTTTTCACTCAGGGTCACCATAACAGAGCAGAGGTGGATCTGCATGTTGATTTGGGACAGGTTTTACACCGGATGCCCTTCTTGACACCAACTCCACATTCCATCAGTTTTCCCACCACCCCTGCTATCCACCACTCTGCTCACTTTTCCAAAAAAGGAAAACAATCTGCGTGTAATTTTAGTTTTAGCTAAACTGTGGTCGGCAACAAAATATCTCAGTAGCCATATGTTCATCTCTGCGTGCAGGACACAGCCACACAGAGAAAGAACGGGAGACATTTTGACATTACCGGTGTCGCAGACTGAACGGTCCCCCTGCCTTCACTGCGCATGCGTCATTTCGGAGCCTCAGCAGCATCATTCTGTGTCACCAGCGATTCACCTCATTTCTACTTAAAACTGCACTCCAGTCATCCTTTGTCTCAGTGACAAATATCTGAAGCTTTTGTACAACAATCATTTCCACATATATTCTGCATTATTTCACCTGCTGCAGTGCCTACGTCATTTCAGAGCGTCCTTAACGACTCGCTAGTTATCGCCTCATTTTCTGCTTAAAACTGACTTTGAATGATTTAAGAGATTTTACCTTGTCATCTGATGGTTAATAGTCCCATTAATCCATTTGATTGCTTTGGGTGTAGAGAGTCCATTTCAGACGTGCTGCTGTGGTCCGAAATGACGCATGTGCAGTGAAGGCAAGGCGGACCAATTTGTAGGGGGAACTGTTCGGTCTGCGACACCGGCAACTTGAAATGATTAACACCTTTTACTAGACTTGCTATGATTGGGAAAACAGTCACTGAGATGGGAAATGTAAAGACAAAAAAAAAAAAAACAAGCATTTCTTTGATTGAAAAAGATCATGCTATCAGTACCAACAGCATAGTCTTTGCCTCTTCCACTTAGCACGCTACTTAAACACATCACTGCTGCCGATATTCAGGCACATAGCCCCATTCCCACAATCATTCAACTGCTTCCAAGCACAAATAAATAAAAATGTGCTCTGACTGTTCCCCTTTTTGGTTCAAAGCCAATGAGAATCCATGCTTTGTAGCACACTTCACTGGGACGTAGAGTCCATAGGCAGTCAGCAAGACACAACTTACTGTTGGTAATAAAATGAAAGCTGGCCAAAGGAAAATGTCAGGGAGGGGTGTTGGAAATGGTAAGATTGCACTGTCTCATTCAAGTCAAGTGACATTAGTGTCAAGCCATGACTCCCAGGTGTGCTAACAGCTTCATACTAATGATGCATTGAAGATGAGTTAGAAACCCAAGTTTGAAACTTCAGAAAACTATGTTCACTTGATGAACTCTGTAAATGATATGGATGCATGCAGTGGTAAGTTGTTTAAACTGATTGGGAAAGTGTGTCCAACCCTTGACGAGTAGTGTGTGTGTGTGTGTGTGTGTGTGTGTGTGTTGTGTGTGTGGTGTGTGTGTGTGGTGTGTGTGTGTGTGTGTGTGTGTGTAGTGTCCGTCCATCCATCCATCCATCCGCTTTATCCAGAGTCGGGTCACTGGGGGCAGCAGCTCAAGCAAAGCCGCCCAGACCTCCCGATCCACACACACCTCCTCCAGCTCCTCCGGGGGAACCCCAAGGCGTTCCCAAGCCAGCCGAGATATATATATATATATATATATATAATCCTACAGTTTTTGTAGGTGGAATGATACATTGTAGATGGCGATAACAGTATTGTGTGGCTTGTATTGGAGTGCATCTTATTTTGAAATGAGTCCTGTGAAACTGAAAAATCAGCTACTACATGGAAAAAATAATGATCACATGCAGAACCATAAATGATTCATAAAATACACAAATAGGAAACAGATAACATAAATGATTACAATTTGCAGTTCAGAATAATTTGTTTCTTTAAAAAGATTACATTCACAGATTATTTTCTACATAATTTGTGTGAACAATGATGTAATTACATATTGTGGTATTATTGAATCATGGTAGGTGTATCATATGTATTGCATCGCGGAGCTAGTGTATCGTTCCACACCCCACACGGTTTGTTTTTTTTTTTTTTTTTAAGATGTGTGTGTAACTGTTGAGCCTAAAACAGTTTTGAGTCATGTACCTTTTTTCTGTTAGCTGGTGTAGATGCTGAGAGCAGTCGTGATGCTGATCATGGGCAACAGGATCATCCACCTCCTGGCAGTGCAGCGACCTTGGCGTTCAGAGATGACAAGCAAGAAACTATGGTGGTCAGGCCGTACCCACAAGTCCAGAACCACGGTCAGCCACAAGCTGCTCCACAAGCAGTGCCCATCCAGCCTGGCACACCTGTGACTGTGCCTGCCTCTTCTGTCCACCTCCCACAGGGCCAAACTGCAGTCCTCACTGAAGGACAGATGAAGGTGATTACTTTGCTTGCCATTACAACTTCTAGGGTCATTGTATAAAATGAATAGAAAAAAATCTGATATATCAGAAACATCAAAAATGTCACATAAATTTTGATAAAGTAGGGTTTAAGTACAACAGTAATCATGCTTTTGTTGTTCATTACACCCTCTAAATGCACAGATTTATGTGCAGTTAAGTGAGTCACTGCAGTTTCAGTGAACAAAATAAGATTTTAGCATGAAGCAGGGCAGTGTTGATATATAGTCAGGTCCATAAGTAGCTGGACAGTGACAGCTTTTGTAATTTTGCCTCTATACCACCACGATAGTGGTGAGGTTTAACGCTCAAGATATGCTTGTAGTGTAAACTTTCAGTTTTAACTCAAGGGGTTTAACAAAAATATTGCATTAACTGTTGAGGAATTATGGCCATTTGTGTATATATAGTTATAGGCCAAAAGTAATTGGGCAAACCAAGGATTATTATTGTTGCTGTTATTTTATTTAGAGTTGACAGTCAGGTTTCTTTATGAGGGGATGACACATGAACATTTTCAAGTCACAGAATGTCTTGGATTTAATTGACTTCAATTATTAGGAAACAGTGTATAGTACGATATGATAAAGCAGGGCTCGACATTGCCATTTTCCTGCTTGACTGGTGGCAGTTTGGCTCACTTTCGGGCCACTATGGCCCAGTACAATTTATAAAATGATGGCCCACTACACATATTTGCAAAATTCTATTATTTTACCTTTTTTTTTTTTCCTGCCGGCAGAATCAAATTTTGTCACATCTCCATGTCATGAAACTTCACAGAGTCTGCCATATTTGTCTTTGTCTCACACCACGCTCATGCTAGAGTCTCACGCACGCGCCACTGTGGAAACGAGATTTCAAGTCAAAGAAATGTATGTTGTCCATGCGTGGCGCGTGCATTTAATAGGGTTATTCAAGAGACTATAGTTGAGTGTAATTTCTCCCACTTTTTTCTCTCCTCCCTTATCTCCACAATTCCGTATTAATATAGTGTATGTCAGAATCCATTAATGCTCCACACCCAAACAGTTGGTGGTGGTAATGCACCGTGTTTTAATTAAATTACAACCACCTAAAAACGCAGACAACAGCCAGGAAAAAGGTGACTTCGTCATTCACATCACTTAAATGCTAAGTAAATGTAAACTTAAACTTAAAAAAAAAATCATGAAAATTTCAAACAAAATAACATTAAATAGTAACAATTTAACATGCTTAATATTATTCTGCACAAGTGTTATTGACTTGCTTAGCAATGAATAACATGTAAATAAATAACACAAAAAGTTCTGTACAAAGTAAGTTCAAATATAAACATGTTCAAACAAAAACTGAAATGCAAAAAAGTTGTAAACTCATGGCAATTTTGTGCAGTCTTGGTGTTCAAGAATTTCAGCCTTAGAATGCACAAAGTTGCATCAAAATTTTAACATTTCTGCACTGTAGTTTAAGCTGCGCATGTATGTCTGGACCAGTAGAATTTTGGTGGGGCCAGTAGCTTTGAGAAGCTTTGTTCAGCATATTTATCATACGTCGGCATATGCTGGCTAAATACGTCAAGGTGTGACGACAGGCCTGTTAAGCGTTTGTCTTCAGATCAGAGGATCCTCTGTTCAAAAGCCAGCCGGTCTGGAAAATCACTGTCTTTGGGAAAGGTCCTTAATCCCTCAGTTGCTCCTGGTCTGTAGTGAGCACCTTGCATGGCAGCACCCTGATGTCAGTGTGTGAATGGATGAATATGTGGCATAATTAGAAATTACTTTGAGCGTCTGATGCAGATGGAAAGTGCTATATAAATGCAGTCCATTTACCATATGTATGTATATGATTTATCTTTTCTTAAAAGGCTGTCCTGAAGTCCCCCATGCAAAGTCGCCTGATTGCTCCAGCACCAGCTTCCAACCCGGCTCATCTCCCTATACCCTCTAAGGTGCCTAGTCATATTACAGTCACCATAGAAAGCAGTATTGCTGCAACCCCTTCTATTCCCGTGGCAACCATCAGTGGTCAGCAGGTGAAGACACTGTGAATGATCTGAGTTTTTCCTTATTTTTCTTGCTAATTATAATTTTAGAATTGTATTTATTTTCGTTATTTATTTCCTGAACCTTCTGGGTTGTTTTTACTATATTTTAGGGACATTCCAGTAACCTGCACCACCTGATGCCAGCTAGCATTCAGATCATTCGGGGCAGTGCCCCCACACTGCAGATTGGAGCTCCTACAGTTCCTTCTCAGACCTTCACTTCCCATTTACCGCGGGGTGTGTATGCTCTGATAAATGCTCCAGGCTTGACATTTGTTTGCTTTTTACAGTTGTTTTTGACTTATCATTTGTAGCAATGTGTTTTGCTAGATCACTGTATTATATGTCCTGCAGGGGCTGCTGCAGCAGCTGTTATGTCAAGCTCCAAAACTGTCCTGCGACCAGCTGCGGGAGCAAGTGGCCAACCTACAGTGCAGCACATCATCCATCAGACTATTCAGGTGCCCCCGATTTACTTAATTTTTAGTTGTGAAAGCCATTTATGGACAGTCTGAAGAATAGTGTCTTCACTTTGTCTACAGTCACGCCCCACTGTAACAACCTCAACAGCTGTGCTTCCAACTGTGGTAGCTCCTATTTCAGCAACTCGAACTCAGTCCCCAGTTATCAGCCCAACCGTTACACACTCTGCAGAGGTAGCACATGGGTAAGTAGTACAACAGTTTTCTTCACTAGGGCATGAATGGATTTGCTGTGTGTACAAGAAATCCTCTACTGATGAATATCATCACAGTGAGTTTCACAGGTATGTGTTGATATAGCTCACGTTACTGTATGCTGTGTGGAAACCTCCTGTTATCTTTTATTCCATCTAACATAAGTCAATCATCAGTCTTTGTGCATGAGAAGTTTCACCCTAATCAGTACACGTGGTGTTCAAGCAGACCCCAGGGGTGTATCTGTATACATACATATATACACACATGGGTGATCTCAATTAACTCACATATGCGTAACTCGCATTTTGGCATTATTGGCGGTCAATTTGTGGACCCTGAAAATTTAGACTACTGTATAAAAGTCAACATTTTCATCAAATTTGGTCATTTTTGGCATGGGCGGGCGCAAGTATAAATTTTCCCCCACACGCGGGCCTCGAGCACGTGTATAAATTCTAACCCCATCTGAACTGGCGGGAAGGATCTAAAGAGGAAGGTTACATCCAAAACCGAAAATAAAAATTTCGAATCATCCAGAATGGTCCGCACTGACGAAGCCCTCATCGCTGAAGTGCAGCAGCCCGAGGACGAAGAAGATCCCGAACCCACTCCAGATGAAGAAATCATCATCCAGAATTATCCGCACTGACGAGGTCCTCATCAATGAAGTGCAGCAGCCTGAGGAGGAAGATGATGATCCCGAATCCAATCCAGATGAAGAAATCATCACCATCCAGGAAGGAATCATGCTTCAAATTGTAGAAACTATACTGGCAAGGTAAACTGATTTTAACTTTCTTTTGGTCAACCTCAACATGCAGTTTCAGATAACTAGATTTGTGGATCCCAGCTTGCGTGAGTTGACAGAGCTTACCTGTGTGTGTGTGTGTGTGTGTGTGTGTGTGTGTGTGTGTGGTGTGTGTGTGTGTGTGTGTGTGTGTGGGTGTGTGTGTGTTGTGTTGGTGTGTGTGTGTGTGTGTGTGGTGTGTGTGTGTGTGTGTGTAATATGCACAGCTGGATAATGGTGGAATTGCTGCCTTTGGAACAACAGGTCGTGGTTTCAAACCCCGGTCAGGACACACATCCAGTAAGCCTACCTCGAAATCAAGACTGCGAGACAAATGAATGAAGCCATACCGGCTGAGACGTCGCCCGGGTTAACAAGGTCCGCGTCAGTTGTTGAGGAACCAGAACACGCTAATGGCTACTGGAACAAGACATACATGGACAAGGACTGACCACGTGGAACTGATGGAATGCAACTGTGACAGCAGACCCAATGAGAGACGTTACATGCAATGTGTATGTGGGAACTATGGATGAACAGAAGACCAACCCCCACACTGACCAAGAAGCACCAGGTAGCTCAGTATTCTGACATCTATAGAAGGAAGCCACTGTTGAAATTGGAAATCCAGAGGCTACAGCAGCACGATACTAAGCAGTTTGAATGCAAGGAGCAAAGCCTCGTAGGAGAGAGTAGTGTTAAGGAAGCTGGCTGAAGTAACTAACAATCCTGCATGTGTGCCTGGAGTACAAGTGGGTGGGCTCCTAACAGCAGGTACTCGCCTACACTGGCTAACACAGGGCACACACGGACCGAGTACATGTACCATTTTAAAGACTGCGCATTTCCAAGATGCCACAAAAACCATCAAAAAACAAATGACTGTACTTAATGTTCTCATATTTGGAGTCAGTCTGGGTAAATTGTGGGACCCTTCTTCTCGGTTGTGATGAAAAAGTTGGTCAGCAACCAGTGTCAGTGCACTGGCTACAAACTGCAGGAATGGACCTCCTCCCCTGCACACTGCAGCCAGCCCAGCAGAGCACATCAGCCAGCAAGACATTTCAGGACACACACACACACACACACACACACACACACACACACACACACACAGATCCTGGATCAAAAAACTGCGCAGGTTGTATCGGAAATTTCCCATCCGTGAATTACGTTGGTATTGGAAGCCCACCGATACTAGGTTAGATCGGCCCCATCCCTAATTTGCTGTCTTTGCCGTGAGGCTCAAAATTGAGCTCTGGTACATTTGTGGAAAGACGAGAACCTTCCAAAAGAAACTATCGCTGCAGCAATCCACCATCAGGCCTATGTAGTAGCGTGGCAAGACGGAAGCCACTCCTTAGTAAAAGGCACATGGCAGCCTGCCTGGAGTTTGCCAAAAGGCACCTGAAGGACTCTCAGACCATGTGAAACAAAATTCTCTGGTCTGATGAGACAAAAATTGAACTCTTTGGTGTGAATGCCAGGACTCATGTTTGGAGGAAACCAGACACCATCGCTACAGTGAAGCGTGGTGGCAGCATCATGCTGTGGGGATGTACAGAGACATCCTGGATGAAAAGCTGGTCTAGAGCACTCCTGACCTCAGACTGGGGCGATGGTTCATCTTTCAGCAGGGCAATGACCCTAAGCACACAGCCAAGATATCAAAGGAGTGGCTTCAGGACATCTCTGTGAATGTTCTTGAGTGGCCCAGGCAGAGCCCATGACTGAATGCGATTGAACATCTCTGGAGAGATCTGAAAATGTCTGTGCACCAACAAGCCAAATAGCTGCTGCCCACAATGGTTTATTCTCTACAGAGTGATGCTTTGACATGCAATAATTTTCAGAAAAATCAAACAAACTTAAAATTGACAAAATATTGAAGGTGGTCTGGCGCGATACATCTCAGGAGTAGTCATCATGTTTAACTTTAAATGAAATTGGCTCGAGTTGTGGCTCATACAATAGCTTAAAAAACAATAAATCTTCAGTTATTTCTTTTATTTTATTCTGCTTCACTTTAACAAATTTCCAGCCAATTCTGAATGTGTAAAAAGAATAACTAGATTCAACAGCTTTTTCATTTCAAAAGACTTGTGCCCCTACAGTGTTGTTGAAAACGAATACCTTTATTCATAATTTACTTTTTTGTTGCCTTTTCAAAAATGAAACTGCATAATCTCACATACACTTAAATACACTTTGCTTTCATGACATCATTTTCCACACCACCTTTTTTAGCACACTGCAATACACTCACGTAGCTCCTGAAATTAGCAGTTCTATGTACTGAATTCGGCGCTCGTGCAATACAGCGAAGCCGCCTCGAGGTGCTGGGACTCAGAGCTGTTTCTTGGGACTCGTATTTTCAGTACCTAGTGTGCCCCGGGACTCAGTTGCCAAAAATTCTAATGCAAACCTTTATTTTCTTGATACTTATGTGTTAATAAAAGCCAAAGAAAATATAAAGTATTTTCATTAACTCTTAGAACATTTAATAAAGTTTTCCTTGATCCATGGGCCATACTTTCACAGAATTCTGTTTCAGTCTTCTAAGATTGACGTGATAATGGTTTATACCTAAATACATATCTTAAATTAGCAGGAATTATGTGGTTAAGAAGTACTGAATCTTGGCCATCAAAGCAGCTTTTATGGATGAAATGTACTACTAACTTAATCCCTGTTGTTTGGTGGAATTCTGATGTTTTCCGTACAGTAGTTTCGCCAGCCAGTGCCATGGCTAATTTCATTAAATAAAGCAGTCTGTATTTTAAATTTTTACTCTTTCAGGCGTGCAGGACTGACCATTCACCCCCCTCCAGCCACTGTCAGTATTCAGAGGCCTCAGGCATCTCGTGACACTACCACACGAATTACTCTGCCATCACACCCTGCAATTGGAGCTCCAAAGCCTCAGCCTCCACATACTATGACACAGGTATTTGCTTTATGATGGACATCTGGAAAAATGAGTTGTCTGCTATTGAATCTCAGTAATTAGTTTAAAGTGAGTTGATTCGTTGATCTCTGAAGTACTTGTAATTGTTTTATAACCTGCAGAAATCTATCTTCAGTACTGTGACACCGGTAGCTGCAGCAACGGTTGCACCAATTGTTGCCACCAACACTGTGCCGTCAACTACTACAATCGGTATTGAGGTTTTCTGTACTGTTTATTAGTGAGCATGAAATCTTTGTGCATATATTCCTAACATTAGAGCTTAACCTGAACACAAGTACATGGACTCAATTGAATGAAAATATGATTATTTTCATGTTAAATTATGTTTTAAACTTTAATGAATGAACCCTCTGGTTTCTTCAAAACTCATTTGTCAATAAATTTGATTCTGATGATAAATATCCATTATCTATCCATTTTCTGAACTCACTTATTGAAGTTAAGGGTTGTGGGGAGTGGGGGTGCAAGAGCTTATCCCAATGTTCACCAGGCGAGAGGTAGGGTACAGCCTGAATAGGCTGCCAGTCTATCCCAGGGTGTACATATACATGTAGAGAGACAAACACATCCACACTCTGACTCACACCTATGGTCAATTTAATGTCACCAATTCACCTAACCTGCATGACTTTGGAAGAGGGAGGAAAGCGGACTACCCAGAGAGAAGTCAGGCAAAGCTGGAGAGAACATACACTCAACAAAAATATAAATGCAACACTTTTGGTTTTGCTCCCATTTTGTATGAGATGAACTCAAAGATCTAAAACTTTTTCCACATACACAATATCACCATTTCCCTCAAATATTGTTCACAAACCAGTCTAAATCTCTGATAGTGAGCACTTCTCCTTTGTTGAGATAATCCATCCCACCTCACAGGTGTGCCATATCAAGATGCTGATTAGACACCATGATTAGTGCACAGGTGTGCCTTAGACTGCCCACAATAAAAGGCCACTCTGAAAGGTGAAGTTTTATCACACAGCACAATGCCACAGATGTCACAAGATTTGAGGGAGCGTGCATTTGGCATGCTGACAGCAGGAATGTCAACCAGAACTGTTGCTCGTGTATTGAATGTTCATTTCTCTACCATAATCCGTCTCCAAAGGCGTTTCAGAGAATTTGGCAGTACATCCAACCAGCCTCACAACCGCAGACCACGTGTAACCACACCAGCCCAGGACCTCCACATCCAGCATGTTCACCTCCAAGATTGTCTGAGACCAGCCACTCGGACAGCTGCTGAAACAATCGGTTTGCATAACCAAAGAATTTCTGCACAAACTGTCAGAAACCGTCTCAGGGAAGCTCATCTGCATGCTTGTCGTCCTCATCGGGGTCTCGACCTGACTCCAGTTCGTCGTCGCAACCGACTTGAGTGGGAAAATGCTCACATTCGCTGGCGTTTGGCACGTTGGAGAGGTGTTCTCTTCATGGATGATGAGAAGGAGATGTGTTGCACTGCATGAGGCAAATGGTGGTCACACCAGATACTGACTGGTATCCCCCCCAGTAAAACAAAACTGCATCTTTCAGAGTGGCCTTTTATTATGGGCAGTCTAAGGCACATCTGTGCACTAATCATGGTGTCTAATCAGCATCTTGATATGGCACACCTGTGAGGTGGGATGGATTATCTCAGCAGAGGAGAAGTGCTCACTATCACAGATTTAGACTGGTTTGTGAACAATATTTGAGGGAAATGGTGATATTGTGTATGTGGAAAAAGTTTTAGATCTTTGAGTTCATCTCATACAAAATGGGAGCAAAACCAAAAGTGTTGCGTTTATATTTTTGTTGAGTATACAAACTCTGCACAGAAAGGAACAGCATGGAAGCAAATCCAGGATCTTCTAGTTGTGACGCAACAGTGCTAATCACTGAGCCCACCATGCTGCCCATGTCAATATAGGAACTTGGTTTTTTTTTGGGGGGGGTGCATATTGCCCAGCCTTGCAACTGGGGGTTCATACCTCTATCTTTCCTTTCCAAAAAGCTAATAATGACTTATATCTTAGTGTACATAAAGGTTTGTCAAAGCAATAAAGTACTTATGAGAGTTATTCATTCACAGTTCTGTCTTCTTGGTGTTTAGGCACTGTACCACATACCCAAATGACCAGTAGCACTATTGTCACCATGACGATGGCCTCACACTCCTCTCACGCTACAGCAGTGACCACCTCAGCTATCCCTGTTGGTAAGTCCCATGCTTGTCTCACTTGTTATAGCACCATTACCTGAGGATAAGAGCTCAGTAAGAAAGCCCAGTATCTGATTTGTGATGCAGCGCACACACCAGTTTCTTAAAGTGCTAATCATTAACAAAATAAATTTGCTTCATATGTAGGCAGCCTGTTACTAATGAAGTGACCAAATTGATGTGTAAGCAAGGATCTCCGTAGTCCTTGCAACTTCACATATGTCGTCACGATGTGGTGAGACCAATTTGTTTTTGTGCATTACAAAATAAAGATAACCTCTAAAATGTTAGTAGTACTACAAGCAAAAATTGTGATGTCTGTTCTTTTGTGCTGAGCAGCAGACTCCCTTTGGTTTTGTGAAGCACTGAATTATATGCAGTGGCTTTGCTTGTTGCTCTCTCCTTGATGCAGTGAGGCCTAACTGCAGATGTTGCTGCCTTCTGCTCATCAATAGAAAAAAAAATCCTTAATCGTAAAGATTGTGTGTATTTAAGTTTACTTCATGCTCATTTGGTGAAAAAAAAGACTAAACATCGCAATGCACTTCCTCCCCAACACACACTTACACACACACCTCAGAGTGTGATGAGATCATTGATGATGTGAGCCTCTGTGTAAATCGCTCTGCGTGATTCCTGTGTCAGAATGCATTACAGTTATGCACCAGTTTGCTTAAATGTCATTTGAGCAATAACTAAATGCCTGAAATTGCAGATTTATTTATTTATTTTAATTACAAGCGCTTGAAAATACCCAATTATGTGACTGAGTTTATGTATAACAGTACACACAAGGGCTGTGGATGCAGCCACACAGCACTTTCATCTACTGTGTAGCTTGTGAAACTCTGTAAATGAAATGTTCCTGTTTATTCTTCACATATCTCACTGAGTTTCTGAAAATACTGAGTGAAACATTTTGTCACACCTGTGAATAAAGTATAGTGACTTTGGATACAGTGAATAACCAAAACTCAACGTGAACAGATATACCAATCAGCCGTAACATTGACCATTGGAGGATGAATTATATAACATTATCTTGTCGCAGTGGCACCTGTCAGTGGAAGGGATATTTTAGGTAGCAAGTTAACATTTTGTTCTCGAAGTTGATGTGTTGGAATTTGGGGTCATTGAGTGATGTCTTCTGAAGTGGTGTCCTATCAAAGTACTAACCAGGACCTACTCTAGTCAGGATCAGGTTTTACACAAAGCAGACTGGCTACATTACCATTATTTTTTTCTGGAATGCATAAAAAATTAAGGGGACGATGTTTCAGTGAGACATTTTATTTCAGATAATTTTTATTATCTCTCTGTCAGTGTCATTTTACTCCCCAATATCGTTATCAATATTACTTGGGCTCTGCTAGTGCACATGCACTCGACTGGCAATGCCAGCTGCAGAAAGAAGGAAAAAAAAAACCCTTTGCTATCATGTGTATTTATGCTTCACAGCTAACTGCTGGCAACATCACAAAATAATGTTTGTTTGTCTGATTAAAGGCTTTCTTTAAGTGAGGCCCTCATATTCTCTGACCACCGCATTTTGTGTCTCATCACTTTTCTAACATTCTGACTGAAATGTTCTCAGGCTGCAGCAGCCAGGAAAAAACAGGCAGCCAAGCTCCTGTGTTAAAGCTGTGCCCTATGTGGTGCTCGAATAGAGACAATTGGTGGACTTAACGTGCTTTTCATTGCAATCTGAACAGTCTGCATACATTTTCAATTTCCCATGTTGCTAACTGAAATTGTGGTCAGTGAACCTCAGTGACTAACTGTTTTTGAACCCCAGAGAGAACTAGGGATGGGTGTTGATTGTGAGTGTCATGTTTGGGTATAAAAGGAGCAACCATTCACACACAAGCAAAGATGGGGTGAGGATCACCACAACTGCATGAAAAATAGTCCGCAGTTATGAACAATGTGTCTCAACATTCAGTTGCAAGGAATTTAGGATTCCATCATCTACAGTCCATAATATAATCAGAACATTCAGAAAATCTGGAGAACTTTCTACACATAAGCAGCAAGGCCAAAAACCAACATTGGATACCCGTGACCTTCGATCCCTCAGGCGGCACTGCACTAAAAACCGACATCATTGTGTAAAGGATCTTACTGTATGGGCTCAGGAACACTTACAGAAAACCATTGTCAGTTAACACAGTTCGTCGCTGCATCTACAGGTGCAAGTTAAAAGTCCACCATGCAGAGCGAAAGCCACACACCAGCAACATCCAGAAACGCAGCCGCCTTCTCTGGACCCGAGCTCATTTGAAATGGACAGACGCAAAGTGGAAAAGTGTGCTGTGGTCTGATGAGTCCACATTTCAGATTGTTTTTGGAAATCATGGACGTTGTGTCCTCCAGACAAAAGACGACAAAGACCATCCAGATTGTTACCAGTGCAAAGTTCAAAAGCCAGCATCTGTGATGGCATGGGCAACTTACACATCTGTGATGGCACCATCAATGCTGAAAGGTACATCCAGGTTTTGGAGCAACACATGCTGCCATCCAAGCAACGTCTTTTTCAGGGATGTCCCTGCTTATTTCAGCAAGACAATGCCAAGCCACATTCTGCACGTGTTACAACAGCGTGGCTTTGTAGTAAAAGAGTGTGTGTACTAGATTGGCCTGCCTGCGGTCCAGACCTGTCGCCCATTGAAAATGTGTGACGCATTATGAAGCGCAAAATAGGACAACGGAGACCCCGGACTGTTGAACAACTGAAGTCTTGCATCAAGCAACAATGGGAAAGAATTCCACCTACAAAGCTTCAACAATTAGTGTCCTCAGTTCCCAAACGCTTGAGTGTTGTTAGAAGGAAAGGTGATGTAATACAGTGGTAAACATACCACTGTCCCAGCTTTTTTGCAATGTGTTGCAGGCATCCATTTCAAAATGAGCAAATATTTGCACAAAAACAATAAAGTTTATCAGTTTGAACATTAAATATCTTGTCTTTGTGGTGTATTCAATTGAATATAGGTTGAAGAGGATTTGCAAATCATTGTATGCTGTTTTTATTTACATTTTACACAACGTCTCAACTTCATTGGAATTGGAGTTGTAAACAAAATCTGTCATTTATGTCAAAAGCATTTCCTTTCAGACATTATTGGCATGATTTTCTCTCTCCATACATCTGAGCTCAGCTGGCTGCTGGAGTAGTCTGCAGCCATACAGTCTTGGGCTACTGCACATCAGCGCAAGATGTCTCATTTTGAGAGGAAAAAAACATTTTTGATCAATTGCAGTTTGTTTGTATTGCAATGTTTGGAAAGAGGAGTCATTTGATTTAAATGGGGATTCACTTTGAAGTTATAAATTCCGATTGGACTCGACTCAGCAGAGAGCGGCGCAGCATCTGGAGCAACGGAACAGAGGACGATTCTTGTTTCTTTCTTGCAACAAGACAGGAGTCCCAGTTAGTCACTTTAATCTGCACAAAAGTGACTCACGATTGACATTTTAATGACTTTAAGAGGGGTTAAGAAGTGGAGTTGCCACTTCTGAAGAGAAGCGAAACAATGAACCAACAAAGCAGCAGATCGAAGCACTGCTTCATTGGTTCAAGGTTCAAAGCAAAGCCGCGTTGCAGAAACAGTTGATTACAGACCCGCTGCAGGGTCTGTAATCAATGTGGAGAAATGATAATTTCGCCGACAAACACCCTCAAAACAACGGCCGATCTGAAGGACCGATAAGGGAATCGTTAAGTAAAAGGGCTGTCAATGTTGGTGGATCGAATTATTTCTTAGCGATACCCAAAAAGAACCTGTTCCCGATACCCATCCTTAGAGAGAACCTTGTGTAAGGCTACAGCAGGTATTGATCATAACAGTGAGGGAAGTAATGGAGAGAGTGTTAATATGATGGAGTGATTACATTGACAGGCTGACCTGAGAGTAGGCCTGCGCGGTTTATCCGGTACACGGTATAATTTTGGCTGACTGTAGAGATTTGGACTCCGACTAATCACGATAACGGCCTCAGGAGTTATTCGATCCAGGAAAACTCGTCTGAGGCGTGTGTGTGTGTGTGTGTGTGTGTGAGAGAGAGAGTGAGAACCAGTTTGCGGTGGCAGAGACGGGTGTTCTGAGATGAGGTGACTGACTCTCACTGCTGTTCATGTACGTTTGTGAGACGCCTGTTCTGTCCCTGATATTTGCAAAGCCATTGTTTGTTTATTTTAGTCAACGCACTGGGGGGCGGCGGGGGCTCCGTCACGACCTGAATCAGACATATGAGAAAGCGCCACATTTAATAACGCAATGATTTATTTTTTTGGCTGGAGCAGAAAGAGAAAATCAGCCAATTAATGTCAATTTACCCAGACTGACTTCAGATATGAGTAAATTAAGTCCTTTTTTTATAAAATGTTTTGATGGTTTCGTGCTGAGGTTGTAAATGATGAAAGCGCTTCATGTATTCAGAGCGGGTGTGCCATCTAGTGTTCAAGAGATGAAACGTCAGCTGCTGCCCATAAATTTATTTCATTCTTTCACCAAAACATCAAATCTAGGCTTGCATCTTGGATGTACCTTCTGGAAAATTGTACCAGTAGTTTTGAGATCTGTTCAATAAATGTTTTTAAAATTACATTATATCTGTTTTTATTTTTTGTTGTCATTTTTATTTATTTATTTTGATCAATTTCTTTGCTAAGGGACCCATTCAGAAACACATTATAATTTTTATGCTTAGGTTTTTATCACGATATATACCGTTACCGTAAAGGGATTTAATTTATATCGCGATATGAATTGGTCATATCGTGCAGCCCTACGTGACAGTACATGCAGCCAAGAGTAACTGGAACCAGATTCATGCTAAAAGCAGCTGTTCTATCATCACTGCCACAATCCTGCCAAGATCAGGGGACTGTGAAGGTGGATCGAAAGATGGCTGGTTAATGTAGTTGAATAAGTGCAGCGACGTGTACAGAGCTCTTTGGTGTCTTGTAGTTCTCTGGGATAACACTGAATCCATAAATGCTGTACCTCTGGTGATGTCAGATGCAGTGAGTGTTAGTTACTTACACACACTTTTTTTTTTTTTTTTTTTTTTTTTTTTTTTTTTTTTTTAAGTAAAACACCATCGACGCATCCCATAAAGGTATTTTTTTCTTTTAGTCTGTGTTATGTACAAAGTTGAATGAATGTGGCGCAACACTACTCAGAAGCCTCTTGGTGTTGTTCACAGCTAAAGTAGTCCCTCAGCCTATTGCTCACACCTCACCCCGTGTGCAGCCTGACTACCCAGGAGAGAGAACCAATCTCATTCCAATCCCCGGCCACCGATCATCTCCTAACCCTGTCACCATGGAAACAAGAAGTGACAACAGGTGAGCACATGGTACTTGCTTTGACTTTGACAAGTTTGTACCAGAAAAGTGGTGTGTGTTGGTGGGATGATAGGAAGAAATGGTGGTTCTGATATATTTATTACTAGTTTGACTTTACACAAATGAGGGCATCTCATAAAACATCACTGTTCAGACTTGAAGTTATTGTAGGCAGCATCACTATTGTGTGACCATTTCATCCATGAAATCTTAGTCATTTATAGAAAACCAACATTTAAAATGATTTTGCCACATTCTCTAAATTCGCATGCTTGTTGTATTGTTTTAACTATTCTCTCCTTTAATCAGTTTTGTACTTTAACCCTCTGGGGTCCGAGGACATTTTTGGACAGTTCACTTGCCTGACATAAATGTTTTATTATTTATTTATGATACATGTATTTATGATACATGGATATATGGATACATGAAAATTTCCAAGTCACTGAATATGTCTTGGACTTTATTTATCATTTATGAAGAAATATAAACAGTATGGCACTCTATGGTAAATCTGTTTGGAGTAGGTAGTTCTCAAAAACCGAGTGACTGTGCAAGAAGGAGAAGAGTGAGGAAAGCCACCAAGACACCCAGACAACCCAGAAGAAGTTACAGACTTCTGTGGCTGTGATTGGAGAAATTGTGCACTGTGCATGTTTTGCATTTTGTATCCCCAGTTATACAGCTTCATGATGAAGTGGAATAGAGGAGGATTTTCATTCACCAAAACATCAAATCTAGGCTTGTATCTCAGATATACCTTCTGGCAAATTGTAGTTGAACTTTCGGGTCTTCTTTTTAAGCAGATCCTCTGTACTTCTATATGTGTACCTCTATATGATGACGTGCTGTTCTGTGAGGGTCGTGGTGTGTGTGCGTTAACTGAAAGGTCGACATGATAAAAAATATGCATATGAGTCATATTTGATGTGACGTAAAAACCTTTCGCATCTTGCACAATAAAATTCTGGTGAAATTTTGTAACTGCAATAGAAAATTCAATTGAAAAGCTGTCCCCTTAAAATGCTATTGGTCTGGAGTATTTAAATAAAGTGTAGGTCAAAGTCTTTCTAAAATAGGATGGCTGAATTAGAAAACTGCAGCAATGTTTTGCTGTGGGTTGGTAATAATAATAATTCATTTTATTTGTGGACATCTTTTGAGATACTCAAGGTCACTTTTTAAATATTACAAAAACACTATAAGATGAAATATAAACAATAAAAGCACAAGCAAAAACAAGTGTAAAATCAACTGCAACGATCATACAAAGTTGGCAGATTTAATAGAAGTGAGTCTTGAGGTGGTATTTGTATGTTGAGAGTCAGTATCACAGATGGACTGTGGGAGAGAGGTCCAGAGATAGAAGGCAGAACAGCTGTAATCTCTAATACCCCATAGTTAATAGACAGGCAGAAGGTATTGTGAGGAAGAAGACCACAGAGTACAGAAGGGTGTGTAGGGATGAAGGACCAGTGTTGTATAAAGTACCGGAAAATCACACTTAAGTAAAAGTACAGATACCCATTAAAAAATGACTTTGGTAGAAGTTCAAGTCACCGATTGAAATGCTACTCAAGTAACAGTCTTAAAGTATCTCATATTTATTGTACTTAAGTATGACAAGTAATGTACAACTAAATGTACTCAAGTATTGAAAGTAAAAGTATAAGTAAATAATAATTTAAAAAAGGACTATATATATATATATATATATATATATATATATATATATATATATATATATTACAAAGTTTATCTAGCTTGTAAATGACTTAGTATTAGCCAAAATACTGAAAATTGTGCACATCACAAAAAACACTTCAGAAACAAGGTTTCAAACCCTAAACGAGAGTAGGCTACTCACTCGATGTTCACAGGAAACAGTTATTTATTTCTATATGTATTTATTTATTTTCATTGTTACATGGTTTTATATTTTCTGTTTTGTTTCATTAGGTTCTTTTTGTCTCTTTCTCTAAAATTGTATTGTAACATTATTAGTCTATTATTATTGTCTATTATGTAGACTATTGTTGCTATAATATATGAATAAAAATAAATTTAAAAAATTACAATTTGACTCTTTTACGACAACGAACGCTAAGCCATTATGCTATGCTATGCTATTAATGCTAACTTTAACATTGAAAACGCCATAGACATGCTAACGCGTTAGCATCGGTCCTGTTTTTAAGTTATAAAATGCATCTATCAACTGTTTCAGAAGACCATAACAGGTCGGTTTAACATAAAAATATTAAAAATTACTCAGACATATACTCTTCAGGGTTGTAGCGGGAAAAAATTAGGATAAAGCGAAATAAAATCCACGAATCATAGATCGAAGTACTGCTTCGACCTGCGAATCACTGCTTCGATTGGTTCAAAGCAAAGCCGTGCTGCAGAAAAGTTGATTACAGACCCGCTGCAGGTCTGTAATCATTGTAGAGAAATGATCATTTTCCTGACAAACACCCCCCAAGTGCGCAACTGCAAATAAGCCTACCGGACATGCTTCATGACAAATCGGCCTGACTTTGTTGCAGTCACTAGTAATCAGTGGTGTCTCTGGGTGGAAACACAAATTTTTTCGTGTGTGGGTGTGTGTTGTTTTTTTTTGTTTTTTTTTTGTAACGAGTAACGTCATGGCACATAGAAAATGTGTCGGAGTAGAAGTATGCAATTAAGGTCAGAAATGTAGTGAAGTAAAAGTGAAAGTAAGCTGAATTTAAAAAAAACTCAAGTAAAGTACAAAGTCTCCCAAACGTACTTAAGTACGTATTGAAGTATTTTTACCTCGTTACTATACAACACTGTGAAGGACAAGAGTGGTAGGAAGGTGCAAGGTTATGGTGAGATTTGTAAGTTAGAATATGATATTTGACAGAGCCACTGGAGTTCCTGAAGGACAGGGAAGATGTGCAAAGTGGAGGGGGTTCAGATTATGATGCAGACAGTGGTGTTCTGGACCAATTGAAGTTTATGAAGGAGTTTGATTGTTAGGAGAGAGTTGCAATAGTCGGTGCATAATGTTACCAGGGTATTGACAAGGAACAAGCAACTAGGTATGAGTGGTGAGTAGAAACATGCTGTTCAAATGATATCATCTGTTTGTGCTTCAAATAAGTGTGCGCTGACACCCAAGTTAAATGAACTTGGTAGGCTGATTGAATTAATCCTGTTTAGTTGGAGAGGACACTCCCTATTTTACATTAAAACTTAAAGGAAGCAACTCTCTGGATGTGTCTCCTCCATTGTCCTGGATTCATTTCTAAAACATTGCAGCTGTCGTGCAGTTTATTTTTGGCATCACAATGTGATAACGCTGCAGCCCTGTGAGCAGTCACAGTGACAGAGTAAGCTGGTTAATTGGTCCTAGTTGCTGTAGTTAGAAGTCAACATCAGTGTTTGGTTCTGTGTTGGAGCTAAGGTGTTTAGATCTCAATAAATTTAAAGCTGCACATTGCAGCAAAGCAGTAGAGTCTTGAGCTTTTGGTCAGACTGACCTTTTTAAGCCTATCCTTGCTGTAAAGAAATGATTAATAATGTGATGAAGCTGCAATATTTTGTTTCTCATTGATCAGCTATCACACATTTGAATTGTTGGAATGTGTCCCAAATAAGTGATTTATTAGTATGATGTTATTTAAAAAAAATAAATAAATACTAAACTGCTAGGGGATTAACTGCTGGTGTGATACAGCTAGCTGTTTGTGCATTTATGTTAATTTTTTTTACTAGCCAACAGTTGTTTATAGAAGTGCAAGCATAAAAAACATGAAGGTTTTTTTCTTGTAAGTTTTATCTTCTCTATATTGAAGCATTCAGAAAACTACCTTCATTTATAGTCATGTCTTCATATCTTCCGAGTGGTTAAAAATGAGTAGGTATGACTGAAGACCACACAAAATCTGATCTGTGAGCAGCACTTATTTTATTTTATTTTTTTAATTTAAGGCCACAGTTGCAGTTCCAGTATTTCCTGCCAGCCTATTCTTCTTCATACCCTCTTACACACACCTACACCCCCATTAGCAGCTCTGTATCAACCATCCGCCAGTACCCCGGTAAGCACTACTAATTTTGTGTTAATGAGAACCACCACTGTTGGCTAACAAATGCATCTAACAAGTCACTGCTCCTGACTGCTTTCCCTCTACTCGAATAAGTGACTCCTCAAGCTCCAAGTTCAGCATTGCCTACCCAAGCCGGAGTAGGCGTGGCCACCACTGTTCATCTTAACCCAATGCAGCTGATGGCAGTCGATCGAATTGGTCTCCCGTCTGCACAAATCAGCACCCAGGGTATCCAGCCAGCACCGATTGCTGCACAGGGCATCCAGCCGGCACCAATAGGAATCCAGGGCTTACACACATCTGCATCAATCACCACACAGGGAATACAGCAGGCACCAATAGTCACTCAGCAGCAGCAGCCGCAGTCTGAAGCAAAACCTGGTAATTAAGAAATGAGCACTGCCTCTGTGAGAGCAGCATGGACACATTATGTTGTCAGTTAGTGCTTAATTGCTCTCTCAGTGATGAATAATTTGAAGTTTTTATTTCTTTCAGGGGTTGTTTTAGCTGATGGCTTTGTAGCAAGCCCAATTAGCAGCACATTCAGCACCACCCAGCCTGTAGCCACAATGGTGCAGGCACATGCCCAGGGAGGAGTAGGAGGAGCACCCACCCTGGTGTCTTCCCCCAGACCCAGCATTCTCCGCAAAAAACCCACTAATGAAAGGTGAGTGTGACTGTGATTAAAACAGTCTGCTTGATGAATCTTTGGACTGTGATAATTATTACGCTAATATTACAATTGCCAAGAAATCAAACTTGACTGTAGAAACATGCCTACGCGTAATTAAAATGGCTGAATGGTTCCTTTGACCAAATGTCTCTTCTTGACTCTGTTTTTTAGTTGTGTTCGTAAGAATCTGATCCCTGCCCAACCCACTGAACAAAGCGCTGGCAGGCTTGAGAGTGCCGTGAGAGGAGCAGGATCTCCCCGACCTGCAGGGTGAGAACATCTATCACAGCTTTCACATCATTTAACCTTCATGTTTGCATCTTGTCATAATCATTTTGTTGAGTCTTTAATATGAGCCTTATGACTTCTTTCTCAGTGTGAAACCCAAACCTGAGGTGCACATGGCGGTGGCCCCGCCTGTCATGGCTACCGTAGAAACTATACCTAGTCAGGGAGTAGAGCAGCAGGCTGTGTCCTCCAACACTCCGCACCTCACCCAGGCCATCCCCGCCATGCTTGGCACTCCTGGCCCTGTCCCTCCCTCCCAGCCGTCCACAGTCCTCTCATCATTGCCAGCAGCCATGGCTGTGACACCCCCTGTTCCTGCTTCCATGGCCAACACTGTTGCTTCCCCCACTCAGCCTGCTGCCAGCAGCACTGCTGCATGTGCAGCCAGCTCCACCTGCCCAGATGTGAAGATCAAGCAGGAGCTAGAGGCTATGGACACCTCCCAGCCAGGTGAGAATCATGCCCGCCCCCCCCCCCCCCCCCCCCCCCCCCCAAAAAAAAAAGCAGCAGCTAGTTGACTTGAGAAATTTGTGTAAATGTACACATTTCTTTCCATCAGATTCAAGCATGAACTTGTCATCAGCCACGACCCTCGTCACCCAGACCTCAGCCCTGAACACTTCTACCACAGGAGATCTGATCACAGGCGCCTCCCCAAGAAAAAAACCTCGCAAACAGCAGCATGTTATTTCCACCGAGGAGAGTGAGATGGTCGAGACTAATAGCACTGATGAGGAGAAGATCCCTGGAAGGCCCATCACTGGGAGGGCTGAGAGACGAGAGTCTCCTCCAAGAGAATATATTGGTATGACCAGCATCAGTTTCATACGACACAAGCTGCATGAAATTGAAAACTATTAAATTATTTACTAAATACACCATATTTTTCTGAGTTTAAGGTGCTGTTTTGTTCTTTTTTTGGTTGATTGGTTTTATTTTTACTAGTATAGGAAGTCCTGCAACTTCTACTTTGGTGCAGTGTATAATAATAATAATAATAATATAACTTTTTTGGGCTTTCCCGGGAAGCAACACCCAAAAGAGATACTCCAATAAGAAAATTACACAGCAGTGGACAAAAATCCCAAATGAAAGAACTGAAAATCAAATGGACTCACATTTTTTATTATAGTGTTTCCAACACTGTGGGGCAGCAATAAATCAGATAACACCCAATATGTTGCCCATTTGTCCACTCTTGTATTTTTGAAGTTTAAGTCCTTATAGCACACACCACAAGCTGAGGGCTTCTTGCATAAATGTGCTTTTATGTCTGACGTTTTTTGTTGTCCAAACTGCATCAAATAACATGCTCTAAACATACTGGATGTTGTATATTGTCAATCCAACATTCATTTGTCCAGTTTCCTTTGTTTTTTTTTAATTTAAAAGTGTGAAAAGTGAGTTCCACATACAGAAAAAATAGAGTGCCACAATCATGAATGCTCAGCCATGCAGACAGTTTGCCACATACACTCAACAAAAATATAAACGCAACACTTTTGGTTTTGCTCCCATTTTGTATGAGATGAACTCAAAGATCTAAAACTTTTTCCACATACACAATATCACCATTTCCCTCAAATATTGTTCACAAACCAGTCTAAATCTGTGATATTGAGCACTTCTCCTTTGCTGAGATAATCCATCCCACCTCACAGGTGTGCCATATCAAGATGCTGATTAGACACCATGATTAGTGCACAGGTGTGCCTTAGACTGCCCACAATAAAAGGCCACTCTGAAAGGTGCAGTTTTGTTTTATTGGGGGGGGATACCAGTCAGTATCTGGTGTGACCACCATTTGCCTCATGCAGTGCAACACATCTCCTTCGCATAAAGTTGAAGAGAACACCTCTCCAACGTGCCAAATGCCAGTGAATGTGAGCATTTGCCCACTCAAGTCGTTTACGACGACAAACTGGAGTCAGGTCGAGACCCCGATGAGGACGACGAGCATGCAGATGAGCTTCCCTGAGACGGTTTCTGACAGTTTGTGCAGAAATTCTTTGGTTATGCAAACCGATTGTTTCAGCAGCTGTCCGAGTGGCTGGTCTCAGACGATCTTGGAGGTGAACATGCTGGATGTGGAGGTCCTGGGCTGGTGTGGTTACACGTGGTCTGCGGTTGTGAGGCTGGTTGGATGTACTGCCAAATTCTCTGAAACGCCTTTGGAGACGGCTTATGGTAGAGAAATGAACATTCAATACACGAGCAACAGCTCTGGTTGACATTCCTGCTGTCAGCATGCCAATTGTACGCTCCCTCAAATCTTGCGACATCTGTGGCATTGTGCTGTGTGATAAAACTGCACCTTTCAGAGTGGCCTTTTATTGTGAGCAGTCTAAGTCACACCTGTGCACTAATCATGGTGTCTAATCAGCATCTTGATATGGCACACCTGTGAGGTGGGATGGATTATCTCAGCAAAGGAGAAGTGCTCACTATCACAGATTTAGACTGGTTTGTGAACAATATTTGAGGGAAATGGTGATATTGTGTATGTGGAAAAAGTTCTAGATCTTTGAGTTCATCTCATACAAAATGGGAGCAAAACCAAAAGTGTTGCGTTTATATTTTTGAGTGTATATGTCCACCTGAAGAAAAACCCAGGCCTTAGTCGTGCCTGCTTTCAAACACTCAAATGATTTCAAGCAATATTACCTGTCTTGTGTCATATTTGAAGCTAAAATACACAAACTGATGCAGAAAAGCACTTTGTGTTTCAGATGAGGAAGGAGTGCGTTATGTGCCAGTCAGGCCAAGGCCACCTGTGACACTTTTGCGGCACTACCGTAACCCATGGAAGGCTGCCTACCATCATTTCCAGAGGTACAGTGACATCAGGGTCAAAGGTCAGTAGCTTCCAGTAAATATATGAGCATGTTTCATACCTGCTGAATATTATTTGATTTTATATGTATTGGTTAGCTAATTTGAATGAAAAGTAGTAGCTTTGTTATGTAATACTTTCTCAGATGAGAAGAAGGGCACCTTACAGGATATGGCCAATCAGAGAGGAGTGGCCTGCAGAGCACAAGGCTGGAAGATTCATCTATGTGCTGCACAGCTAAGGCAGCTGGTAAGTGTTAGTTTACAGACACACTGTATCATCATTGAGGTCAAATGAATCATGAAGGGCATTCAGGGTTCCTGCAGGCCCTTAAAAGATGTTGAATTTGCTAATCAAAAATAAGGCCTTAATTGCTATTAAAATGTCTGAAATCAGTCATTCAAAAGCCTTAAAAATGCCAAGACATAGTCAAGTCTTAGTAGCATATGCTGGTGCCACGTTTTGCCGCATCCATGACACTACAGAACCGCCTTTGATCCTGGATGGCAACCACCCAGGCAGGCAACAGGTCCATCCAAACATCTCTAAAATAACCATCTATCTGCCACAGGCATGTGAAACATGGACATTCCCTTGACCTTTTCCAGCCACTGAGGTCCTCAACACTCCTGCATGCTGGATCATGTGTTGACAGACATGCTGCATGGCTGAAATGTTGACTCTCCCTCACTATGCAAGCAATGTCCTTCATCTTGGTCTCCCTAAAGGCCCTGTCACACTTTGACGATTTAGCCTGCGTATGCCAACTGTATTAAAAACGCTGGAGTATGTGGGCGGTTGTCTAATAAAATAAAGCAGCTGTCACACCTTGGCGACTTAACCAGCGTATACTGGCAGCCCCGTTTCCAACAAGTGGTTCGGCTCGGCACTTTGCAGTGTTATATGTGTTGGAACGGTTAAGTCTGGCTTGGTTTGCATTTCTACCACAGGCAGAACCTTTTGTTTGGCAGGTGGAACACTTAAGCACATCATCCAGCACACGTATGGTGTTACGCAGCATCTCCGCTCCACACGGAGGCAAAACAGAGTAATTTTAAATTATTTTATTTTATTTTAGTCTTTGTGGATCATGGGATTTAATTTCATCGCGTGCAGACAGAATCTACTGATGCTTGTGGTAAACACTGAGACGTTAATGAATGAGGCACTGACATCAGCTTCCTCAGCCTGAGACACGTACCCGGAGCAGAAAAACACAGAGGGACTTGTTTCTTCAGCCCCAACAAGGAATTAAAGTATTTTCAGATATTATTTTCCAAAATCAGGAGGCTTGATGTGGATACGTGTTCGTCAGGCTGTGATGATGAATCCAACTGAAATGAACAGGTAAGATTAAGACTTTATATTTACTCTGTGTATGAATGGTTTTAATATTGGAAACTGTCTGTTTGCATGAGGACTTCAGCTTTCAGTAAATCAATGGACAGCATTAATGAATGTATTTTGATTTTTAAGTAAATTACAAGAAACCTGTATCAACAATTGCGTAACTTATCTATGTCCCACATTTGCGAGATGTATGAGTCATATGCTGGCATACGTTGAAAATTTTCAGCATGCTCAAAATTTTCTGAGGTGCTCAGCGTATTACGACATATATCAACGTGCTCTTAACTTACGCAAAACTTACGCATTACCTATTGGATCTATGCCAGCATTCTTTAATGCGGTCGGCATACACTGGCTAAAATCATCAAGGTGTGACAGGGGTATAAGTTCCCGCTTATTTGATACAAAGTGATTCCAGCAGTATCCGAGGAGCTGGTGAAGATAGCTAATACCAAAGACATCCAGTTGTCACCGTAGGTCACTGGTTAGCATCTCACAACTATAAGTAAGGCAGGTAGCACTCTAAAGGTTTGGACGTTCCTTCTCCTGCATAGACATTGGTGTTGATCTCTAACACCCAGAATACAGATACTGTTGAAATAATTAAATGTCTCCACAAGTTCAACACTTTCACCACATAGATACAATTCTGATGGCTGAGTCCAGGAAGTCATTAAAAGCCTGGGTTTTAGCCTTGATCCATGACTGTCTCTGAGCACAATGAGTAGGCGTCTGTCAGAGAGGCTCTGGACCACATTTTAGAACAAGATGAAGAGGGAACTGAAGTTGAACCAGAAATAGAGGATGTCTTGGACGTGGAAGACGAGACAGATTTTGATTCAGACTTTGAGGAGACTGACCAGTCAACAGATGGAGAGGAAGAGGCACATGATCAACAGGCACCTGAGGAGACATTCCAGTCCAAGAGTGGAGACTTGTTCTGGTCTTGATCCCCCAGGACAGAGGAGGTTGAGCGAGAGTTCAAAAGATCATAAAGACTCCAGGGCCAACACGGTATGTAACATCTCGTGTGGATGACATCAAGTCCAGCTTCCAACTCTTTTTACCATTGAGTCCATTGAGGGAATTATACTGGAGATGACAAACCTGGAGGGGAGGCGTGTGTTTGGGGACACCTGGAGAGAGTTAGACCTGGTAACCTACATGGGTCTATTGATTCTAGCAGGAGTATATTGCTCAAACAATGAGTCAAACAAGTCTCAAATCCCACTCGTGCATGAATTAACAGACAGACACACACACACACGCAACTTCATGTTGATGAGTTTGATCTCTTGTTTTCCATTTCTTTTTACATTAGATGTTCATTTTGGAATACATTTTCAGTAGCAATTTGTATTTAGGGATGCACCGATTCACACTTTTTCATTTCCGACCCTGATACCTGAATTTGGATATCTGCCGATACGATACTATTCCGATACCAGAGCTCTGTTTGCTTTAATGTTGTTGTTGTTATTATTATTATTATTATTAATGATTTTTATGAGGATTTTCTCAAAAAGAAGACCTGAAAGTTCAGCTACAATATGCCAGAAAGTATATCTAAGATGCAAACCTAGATTGGATGTTTTGGTGAAAGAATTAAGTACTTCTATTTTTTGTAGACTTTTATAGCCTTATTTGTATAGACTTAAAGAGAAAAGACAGCTCTCTCTCTGTCTGTCTCTCTGTCTCTCTCTTTCTCAGTTTTCAATTTCAATGGAGCTTTATTGACATTTATTGACAGAGATGTGTAATGCTAGCAGCTGCAGATTTGGATTAAAATGGCCGCTGTTTTTCTCGTTCTGCAAATATATGTACTTATGTCTCCATACACATTTCTACACGCTTTACTTTTTCTTGTTCCCCCTTTTTAATATTATTATATTTAAGTAAATATGCGAAGAGTGGGATACAATTAGTTATACCTAACAGCTAACGTTAGCT
Organism: Thalassophryne amazonica; assembly: GCF_902500255.1. Classification (NCBI taxonomy): domain Eukaryota; kingdom Metazoa; phylum Chordata; class Actinopteri; order Batrachoidiformes; family Batrachoididae; genus Thalassophryne; species Thalassophryne amazonica. The sequence continues at coordinate 104,045,540 of NC_047112.1, read as the reverse complement.
TATCTAGCCGGCCTTAGCAACGTTCATCGTAGCTTACAAAATAGTTGCTTCCTTTGTGTTTGATAACAATCTTCTCCTGTGATGTCTTATCCTTCTTATGTCTTATTATTTATTATATTATATATACCTTTTTCTTGAGCTGCTTGGGTGGGTAGGGAGAGTTCCCATGGGATAAAAAAGCTTTTTAACCTATCATCCCTGGTTCTCAAGACCCAGCGCCTAAGTGGCTCTACTCTACTCTTTTCTACTCTCCTGTTTTACTCTTCCTTTTTAGATATACCTTTGTATACTGGCATAGTTCCACCTTAGAATTGGAATATAATATAGAGGATATACCTTACTGAATTTTTATGGGCTTTATGAGCTTTATTGACTGATGAACTCATCCCACCTGTTCAAAGGGATCTTAATCAGTGAAATCACCTGCTGAAGTCGGTGGCTGCAAGGAAAACCTGCACCCTCTCGGCCCTTTCTGGAATAGTTTGGACACCACTGGCCTCAAACAATTGTATTGCAATTAGTCAGTGAAATCATACACTTATTACACCTCCATTTTCTGAATTTATTCATTTATTTATTTATTTTTTTAACGGCTGCCAAATTCAAGCTGATGTATATTCCTTTTGTTACAGTGGTGGTCACACTTTTTGCACAGCAAATGCATTTTTTTGTGTCAGTGAAAAAACACTTAGCACTTGGGCCAAAAACTTTATGAATGGAAGTTATGTGGTGAAAAATAAACATGCATAAAATTGAGCACAGTAGCAAATTGAATAATTCCTCCAAAGGAGGAGGAGGGAGCCAGCTAGTGCTAACACGCCAGCCAATGAAATGGAGGAACTTGCTGCCGATTACTGGCTTCCGTTTCCACCCTAGTTGAAGAGGCGGGAATCAGCCAGGTCAGAGCTGGGGTGTCATTTTGTGGGTTTACTCACACTCCTATAGTTTACAGTCTTTTGTCTATTTACAGTATAACTATTCAGAATAATTTGAGTTGACTGACCAACTGTAACTGTTTATGATCTGTAGTCAAGTTTGGAGCATGATGTGTACAGCCGTCTGTCCACCCTTCAAGAGGGCCTGATTCCAAAGAAGAGAGCAGGGGCTGACGACGACCTTCACCGAATCAATGAGCTTATACAGGTGAAATGTTCTTCCAGATTTGTCTGCTCTGAAACTGAAGTGCTAGCAGTTTAAATTCATTGTTCTTCTGATTGTGCAGTTGTACATAACTGTTTGTATACTCCTGCACTAGACCTGTTAAAAATGTCAAATGTTCCAAAATCTTTTGGGCCACATGTTGTTCTTGTTCCACTAATAAAATAAAAGATCTGTGCCAAATTTTATTGTAATCGGATCTTGTTTAGGGGTCCCCCACAAAGCAACAATAATCCCCAAACAAGCAGTGTAGTAATCCAGTTATTCCAGTAATGGAATTACTGTTTGGTGTGAGCCCACGGATCAGGGCCACATTCTACAATGCAGTTTTTGCAAGTATTGTGAGATATGGCGTGGCCGTGTGGTACAGCTTCCTCACTGTCCAGAATAAGACCAAACTCCACAGAATGGTATCAACAGCATTAAAACTAGTGGAAAAAACAGACCAGTGGCCTCTTCAGGCTCTGTATGAGGAGGTGGTTGTTAGACAAGCTTTCAAAATTACATCTGACCCATCTCATGTTCTATTCTTAGAATGCGACCTGCTGCCCTCAGGAAGGCGTTAAAGTTTTCAAATGCAAGAGTAACCAGTATAAATTTTCTTTCATTCCCGTTTTCATTTCATTCCTCAACAAACACTTAAACACATCCCAGTCCTTGCCCCCACCTCCTCCCTCCTACGGTGGGAGGAGGTGGTGCAGGTGTGCATTGATTTTGTTTGTTTTTCTCTATGGCATTGTGTTGTACAGGTTGTGCACTGTGATTTTACAGCACTTTAATTATTTGTACTTATTTGCACTTTGTTGTTGTTGTCGTCTTTGTGGCCCTTACATGTCTGTTTTTGTTATATGTGGCAGCTTCCTGTGCTTCGTCCCAAGACAAAATTCCCCAAGAGGGACAATAAAGTTTCTTATCTTAATGTTCTCCTCTGGGTGACCAGTCAACCACCACTTTTTGCGATTCGAAGCCATCACATGTACCTGTAAAAGAAAAACAGTGGCATCGGAGTCTTCTCCCGCCAGCGCAGGGAGAGGAAAATGTGTCACTCTGGGAGACCTCTAAATCTTATCTGATTGAGTTCAAATTTGGCTTGCACCTATAAAACCCCAAGTGGAACAAAAACATGTGGCCCGAAGTCTCTCACAACTTTTATTTTTTCACTATATAGCATGAACAGCCTTACTCCTGGACATACAGTTGAGTGCATAAGTATTTGGAAAGTGATGCAGTTTTCGGGATTTTGCTTCTGCATGAAGACAGTGGCATTGAAATGATAGTCAACGTGGCACCCTGCAATTAGCAATGAAGTTTCATGAGTAAATTCAGAGACCTTTCTGTCTTTTTCATGTTACAGACAATGCCACCGTTGCTCAAAATCTCACACAATTAACCAATCAGATTTGCAGGAAAAAAAAATGTAATTGGATTAGAATCAAGGGTCACTGAGCTCATGCAGAGGTCTGCTCTTTTCTTTCAAAAACTTGTCTATTTGATCTCAGGGAATAAAACTGCTGTAGCACGAACCCGTGACTGAGCCAGCGCATTTCAGCATGTACATCAGAGAGTAATGCTTTAAATTCTCTGTGGTAGAGTCCTTGTGGCCAAATTATTTTGACAGTTTTAATAACTGTGTTCATCACATCACCAAGCTGGACTGTCTTGGCACACAGGGCTTCTTGGCGGATGATGCAGTGCATTTTGACAGCCTTACCTCCGCTCTCCCACACTTTATATGCTATTCCTTTGCGCTTGCCTGTCATTACTGGAGCTCCATCCATTGTTGTTCCACACAGCTTCTACACTTTAAGTCCACCCTGGGCACTTGCATCTGACACATCTTAAAAAATATCCTTTCCAGCTGTTGTCCCCTTTTAGATTCCGGAGATCAAGCAGTTCCTTCATAATGCAAAAATGATCATCAACTCCTCATATAAACAATGAACAGCTGTGCAGTGTCCGTGGCATCTGCACTCTCATCACATGCAGTAGAGTGAATCTTGAAAGCACAAGCTTTATCTAACACTTGGTGTTTTATGTTGTGTGACAAGTCTTCAATTCACCACATATTATATTTCTGGATGTGCGAACGTTGTTGAAATCCTGCATTTTCTCTGGTCATATATTCCCATGACTTTATCAAAGCACTTTTTGATGAAGTCGCCATCTGAGACAAGTTTCCCATGTAGAACAATGACCTGAGCTACTTCATAACTGGCTATTATTTTGTTGAGCTTTGTTAGCATGGGAAAAAAAGCTGCGTCTGCAGGTTAGCTGTCATTTGCTTCGCATTCTCTTGCTCGGTGCCAGGAGGTGAAGGACTGATGCGTCATCTCGTAATGTCTTCATACATTGTACTCTTTCGTCATGGTAGCATTCTCATGACAAATCAGACAAACACACTTCCCCTGGGTTTCTGTGGAAAAATATTCATTTTTCCACTGACTGAAATTTTCTGCACTTGCTTTCAGTCTCGCGTCTCTTCGGTTGCACGATTTCTGGTGACCCTGAGCAATTTTTTTTTCTTGCTTTGTGGAGACGCTGAAGTACAACACAGTTGAGCACAAATATGTGTAGGCCATAGTCCATTGTATTTTTAGACTTTGATACAGGCCAATTAAAAATGGATGGCGGGCTGTAGTTTGGACACCCTTGGATTAGGCGAACCGTACTGTGGCTTTATAGCGAACTGTATTAAGCTCACCTCTTGTGGTGGTCTCAGAAACGGTTCATTTTAAAGGGGTCTGAGTGTGGTTGGTGTGTTCACATATGCACAAAAATGCTGAATCAGCAGTCTGAGTTTATTTTGAAGACTGGAAAGGTCCCAAATGTGAAAACACCCTTAAGGTCTAGTGTGACTTACATACCGAAAAATCACAATGCCGTACATTTTCATGACACTGGAAACGAGAATTACTAGATTAAACTGCTGTGGGGGGCATTCATATCAGGCTCAATTATTTTCAGCATGCATTTAAAAAGGAGTCTGGTCAAGCCCCGGTCACACGGCACTAACGAAGGACACTGAAGCCAAAACGAAACAAGAAATCTGGAGTTACGTTGACTTTCGGAAACATCGTTTAACCGTCGTCCAGCTTTGTTTCTGTAGCTGGCGCTTCGTCAGAATTTTCAAACTTGAAAAATGTGAATGAATCCAGACAACCTCAATTCGCCCTTATTGCATTTTGCTTTCTCTCTCTGTCTCTCTGTCTCTGTCTCTCTCTCTGTCTGTCTGTCATTTATTTATTTGACAACTACATACAAAAGAAATCCACAACCCAAACTGGTGTTTTCACAACATCAGTGTCTGCGCTGTGAATGGCCTCAAATCCTCTAATCCATGTGTGATAATCCATCATCAGCTATTAAATAAGGAACCAGAATATTCCCAAACAGTCGGGTCCATGCTGTGTACAGCAACTCAAATAAAATCCAGTCTTCATTCCAATAACGAAAAGCAGTTGTTCTAAAAGCTTAGGCTAATATGATAACAGAGCCTACCTTCTTGTGTTTCTAAGGATGTAGTGTAGAGAAGAAACAAGAACATTCCATGTTCTGAAGAAATATGCTGGAAAACCACACTTGAATAAAAAGGGAATATAGTATTTTTATTCAATTTTGAAGAAACGTTATTTGGACTACAAAATGCATGACAGAAGAGTTTTCAAATGTTTAATTGCATTGCATATCCACCTCACAGCTGATCGTCCATTGAGTGGCTTAAAGAAACTGTTTACTTACATTTTGTGCCTGGTATAGTGGCATTAAATAGCTCATTAGCTCTGCTCCTTGGCTTAGAAATAAATAATGCAGCAATTAAATTAATTTTGCTTCTTGTTGCGATTTATACTCCCACAAGCACGTTGCCCATGGGGATCCACAGGCTCTACATTGGATAGTGTTTATAAAATGGGTAGCTGGCATTTTTCAGAGTGGTAATAAATAAGAGTGGTAATAAATTCTGCAAAGTTTCTATAATGATTTGGTATGGCGTGTGAGTCCAGAATATAATTACATCCATTGTTCACTGTTGTTACGTAATATCTGTCATTTGTCCAAAAATATTAGTCCTATCAACATTGCGTTTTGGTGGTGTTCATCCTTGACCCAAAATACATAAGCATAGCAAATACTAAAGGTCAGCTCTCCCCAGTTTGTCCGTGATCGAAGTTAAACACACACACACATACACACACGTGCACGTACACATAGGCCGCTGGAATGGCGTGTGTCCAGAATTTAATCAACATCCATTGTTCACATTTGTTATCTAATATTCCTAATTTCTCCAAAAATATTAGTCCTATCAACTTTCCACTTTCACTGCGTTCATCCTTGACCCAAAATACATAAGCATACCAAATGGCAAATGTCAGCTCTCCCCAGTTTCTCTGTGATTGAAGCCATACACACGCACACACTCATACACATACACAGAGGCCACTTGACTTCTAAAATATAGATGTGAGTTGTATGTGATTCTCCCCCCCCCCCCCCCCCCCCCCCCCGTATGGCAGTAAACAGGTAAAGTTACTGTAGATGTCACTGCTAAGTTAGTATGATGTTGACGTCGTCTTGTACCTTGAGGGGTGGTTGGCGCCATTCTGCCACCAAATGGAGAGTGTAGCAGTAGATTGAAAAGGATTTGCAAATCATTTTCGGTCTTTATTTACATTTTACACAATGTCCCAACTTCATTGGAATTGGGGTTGTAAACTGCAAAATTATTATCTGAATATACTTAATCAATTCAATCAATCAATTTTTTTTTTTATATAGCGCCAAATCACAACAAACAGTTGCCCCAAGGCGCTTTATATTGTAAGGCAAGGCCATACAATAATTATGTAAAACCCCAACGGTCAAAACGACCCCCTGTGAGCAAGCACTTGGCTACAGTGGGAAGGAAAAACTCCCTTATAACAGGAAGAAACCTCCAGCAGAACCAGGCTCAGGGAGGGGCAGTCTTCTGCTGGGACTGGTTGGGGCTGAGGGAGAGAACCAGGAAAAAGACATGCTGTGGAGGGGAGCAGAGATCGATCACTAATGATTAAATGCAGAGTGGTGCATACAGAGCAAAAAGAGAAAGAAACAGTGCATCATGGGAACCCCCCAGCAGTCTACGTCTATAGCAGCATAACTAAGGGATGGTTCAGGGTCACCTGATCCAGCCCTAACTATAAGCTTTAGCAAAAAGGAAAGTTTTAAGCCTAATCTTAAAAGTAGAGAGGGTGTCTGTCTCCCTGATCTGAATTGGGAGCTGGTTCCACAGGAGAGGAGCCTGAAAGCTGAAGGCTCTGCCTCCCATTCTACTCTTACAAACCCTAGGAACTACAAGTAAGCCTGCAGTCTGAGAGCGAAGCGCTCTATTGGGGTGATATGGTACTACGAGGTCCCTAAGATAAGATATACTTAAGGTACCCAAAGAAAAGTAGTCAAACAGTTTCAGCACTTAGAATCGTGGAACTTGCCTCGCCTGGCCATTAAACGCCTTATCACTCAATTGTCTGATTACTTATGTCTTCTGAAAATAGAGAGACTGTGTATAAAAATGTCTAATTCCTAAATGTTGAATGTGATTTTTTTTTTTATTTTTATTTTTTTTACCTTTTGAATCACAGCTGAAAGTTGACTGCACTATTAGTGCAGCAGATAACAGAATATTTGCAGACACATAATGTGGTATAGCGTTCAATATGATTGGAACTTTCTTTTGGCCCCTATGCAGTTCTTCAATTGACCCCTACGTGGCCCCCTATTGAAAATTCAAATGGCTAACGTTATTTTTCTACAATATGTACCAAAGGTTCTTGGTTATTTGCTGTGCTATATAGGCAGCACATCTTGTTTCAGTTCAAATCCATTGTGGTGCAGCATAGAGGCAACATTGCAAAATTGTCACTGTTCAAATACTTATTTACCCAACTGTAATTTTAAAAATTTGTACATGGCAAAGAAGGGTGGAGAAACCCCTTGCATTTTTTGTAAGAAATAAATACATAAACCTGCCTGGAGTGGCTGACCTGTGAGCTGTTCAGGATGGGCAGCAGGCCCCTTTCTCTTATCCTGACCACACTACTTCAGTGTTAACATCATCATGAACTGAGCTGCAGAAACCGGTCACATTCAAGAAATATATCTGTAAATAGATCACATATTTCGATTTGTGTATCCTTTTCTCCAAAATAGCAACAACACTTTGCACTTTATGTGCTTTCAACCAGCGGGTGGGCAAAAAAAAAAAAAAAAAGCAGCAGATTGGCATCTTTTTGACTTTTCTCACCTGACAGATGTGATGAATGCAGTTGTTTAAATTGTCAGGTGTTCTAATTCCAAAGATGAATTGAAAGAACTAAGCTGAAAGAACGCTAATTTGTGTTCACGTTTCATTTCCAGAGTTTGAGTTCCCCATGTGTCCATTGATAAAGCATGACATGTTTGGTTCTTCTGCAGGGTAACATGCAGCGCTGTAAGTTGGTGATGGACCAGGTAACTGAGGCCAGAGACACCATGATGAAAGTTCTCGACCACAAAGAGAAAGTTCTGAAACTGCTCAACAAGAACGGCACTGTGAAGAAGTCCTCCAAGCTGAAGCGTAAAGAACGTGCATAAATGTGTCACTGTGTCCTGTGCTGATGACGCCACGGTTCCCTCTGCAGGGGCGAAGGAGCTGCTCACAATTTGGTGCTATCATTTGCTGCGGACAATCGCACGCACTTTCCCATCATCCTGAATGTGGACAGAGAGGAGTGAAAGTCGTCCTTGTAAAAACCCGTCAGGAGTAGGTTCTCATTTCACTGCACACACACAGCACATAAGGAGCACTGTTGTTTACTTTTGATTGGCCAGTTTCTGGACTGTTCCCGCCCCCCATTTGTTTCAACAGTTATTGAAAATGCCAGATTTTTTTTTTTATTTACTTTCAACACAATGTATTTGTGTCCACATTGTTTGTGATATTTGGCACCACGCAGTAAATCTGTTAATCCTGTACATTATAGGAGTATTTCAAATGATCGCAGTATTAGAGTTTGAAGTTGATCTATATTATTTAAAAAGGAGTTTCGAGTACACTGCGTAATTACTTATCTCAGTCTCACATGTGCTGTTTTCATCGAACTGTGCCTTCATTTTCTCAGTGTACCGGACAGTGATGTGAAAGCTGTTCTATGTAACATCAAAATAGTTGTCGTAAAACAGAACTAATTATACAAAGACAATATTTGGGACAATTTTACTGCTTCCTCTTTTTTTCTTTTTTTTTTTTCTTGTACCTACTTAATGTCATTTTCAAATTTATCTGGTCAAATTATTATTTGTTGGTCTCCTGTTTACAGCCAAATCCATAAATATTTGGACAGTGCCTTTTTATTTAATTTTTTTTATCATTATTATCTTTTTCCCTTGTACACCACCACAATGGAATTGCAGTGAAATATGTGCCTGTAGTGTAGGCTGCCACAGCCAATGAGTTGTCTTGGTGGCTTCCTTTACTCGTCTTCCTGCACGGTTTAAAACTGCAGGTTTAACATGATGCTATGCTGTCTGTATTGGTTAATGATTGAGGTAAATGAAGCCCAAAACACATTGTGACTTAGAAATGTTCATGTATCCATCCCCTGACTTAAAGTGATGATATGTAGTTAAAGTATTCTTATTTTGCCTCATTGCTTATGGACTTTGGAAATGGAGGCAGTGGTGTACCCAAATTGGCCTTAATTTCTAAATGGTGACTGTGATATGTTTCTTAAATCTCTTGGATTAAAGCTAACAGTCGACACTACATGTTAATTGTTTTATTTGAACTCCACTGTGGTGTACACAGGCAAAATGATAAACACATTGCTGTCCAAGTACTTCTGGAGTTGATTGGTTAATTCAGTCTAAAAAGATAAAGTACTATGAGACATGTTGGATTGAGTATTTAAAATGCCTGGATAATTCTTGGAAATTGAGAACATACGATGTATAATACAATGTTATTGTTAGATTAAAATCCGCTGTGCTCGGGCATCATGGTGGCGATTACGTTTGGTTTGAAAGGGTTCCGTGCTTAAAAGAGTGTGTCCTCGTGTAATTCCATTGGTGGATTAAGTTTCTGTAAATCACTGTAAATGTGCTTTTGGTTTTGCATTGATGTCTTTTCAGGTTTTGTACTCATTTAGTGCTGTGTATTGTGCTGCTTCATTCACAGTGTAATGATATTGTGATGAGATGAAGCGAGCCCGAAACATCCAGGTGGTGTACATTGTTTTTGTCGCTGTAATTATAATAAAGATGTACAGTGCATATGGAAAGAATTCAGAGCTTCACTTTTTTCACATTATACTCGTATGTTCCAGCCTAATTCCAAAATGAATTAAATTATTTTTTACCCCCTCAAAATTCTACACACAATACCCCATAATGACAATGTGAAAAAGTTTTTAGTTTTGGCAAATTTGTGAAAAAAAAAAAAAAATTGCAGGTACGTAAGTATTCACAGCCTTTGCCATGAGGCTCAAAACTGAGCTCAGGTGCATCCTGTTTCCCTGATCATCCTTGAGATGTTTCTACAGTTTAATGGAGTCCACCTGATTGGACTTGATTTGGAAAGACACGCCTGTTTACATATAAGGTCACACAGTTGACAGTTGCATGTCAGAGCACAAACCAAGCATGAAGTCAAAGGAATTGACCATCGTCCTCTGTGACAGGATACTCTTGAGGCACAAATCTGGGGAAGGGCACAGAAACATTACTACTGCTTTCAAGCTCCCACTGAGCACTGCGGCCTCCATCATTTGTTAATGGAAGACGTATGAACCCACCAAGACTCTTCTTAGAGCTGGTCGCCCGTGCAAACTGATAAATTGGGAGAAGGGCCTTAGTCAGGGAGGTGACCAAAAACACTGTCAGAGCTCCAGCATTCCTCTGTCGAGAGAGGAAAACGTTACAAAAGGACAACCATCTCTGCAGCACCAATCAGGTCTGTATGGGAGAGTGGCCAGAAAGAAGCCACTCCTTAGTAAAAGGCATGCCAGGCATCATGTTTGGAGGAAACAGGTGCCATCCCAACAGTGAAGCATGGTGGTGGCAGTATCATGCTGTGGGGATGTTTTTCAGTGGCAGGAACTGGAAGACTAGTCAGGATTGAAGGAAAGATGGTATAGAAATGTACAGAGACATCCTGGATGAACACCTGCTCCAGAGCGCTCTTGAACTCAAGCTGGGCGGCAGTTCGTGTTTCAGCAAGACATTGGGCCGCATTTACCAATATCTTCTTAATAATCTTCTTAGATTCTTTCTTAAGCTATCCCTCATAAGGTTCTTAAGAAAATTACGTCAGATTCATCGTGTTCCACAGAACTGTTCGTAGCTGTGTTCTTAAACTGATTATAATTCCATCTCCTAGTAAACTGAAAGCATGTGCCTGGTGACCCGAATTAACATATGATTAGCATAAGTAACAGCCCATCAATGCTCGTAAAAGGCCATGAGACTGCATGGCCATGAGTAGACGCAGATTTCATAAAGAGGAAACAAAATGCCGAAAGCAAATCAATTTCTGTGCAGCTGGCAAAGAGAAAAAAAAAAAACGTCGGCAGTTCAGAGGTGGAGGTACTGTTGCAGGAAGTCAGCCACAAGAAGAAAATTCTGTTCAGTAGCCTCAGTGCAGGTGACACCAACAAAAAGCAAGCATCGGAAGCTGTCACACGTAATGAATGCAGTATCAGGACGAGGATGCACAACCGAGGAGGGGAAAAAAGAAATGGTTCGATTTAAAATCCAACACCAAAAAGCGATCTCAAAATCCTGATGGGAGATGCAGAAGACTGGAGGGGGAACAGCAGACACCCAAACACTGTCGGCACTCTCAGGTAGGCTATGGGAAAATCAAGAATTTTTCCCAACCCTACTTTTTAGGACCACCATTGACCGAAGATCTGGATACAGACCTGAGCCCAAGGCAACGCTTCCATCACCTCCCTGTGTGGCTGCTACTCCAGAGGAATCGGAAGGTAATTTTTTTTTCTAATTGTCATTATTTAAAATGTGTGTACTAAAGGAGGCAGTTTACCATAGTGTGTGTAAAATCAAAATATGTCTTTGTTGTGGCCATCAGTCCAATACCATGGCTTGATTTTATTTTCCACAGATGAAGTCCCGCTGAGCCAAACTGCAACAGCACCTGAACCCTCCTGCAGCAGTACCTCCACATGTACTCGACCCTGTGCCTCTCCACACCTGGAAATAAGGCTGTAACATAACAAAATGTGGAAAAGTAAAGCGCTGTGAATACCTTCCAGTTGCACCGTATAAATAGTACAAGATGCCACAACAAGTCAAACTAAATTGGTGTTTTTAAAGTTAAAGTTTGGTTTCCAGCAGTGAGACCTCAGTGAAAAGAAAGTAAGACAAATTTTACTGGGTTTTGCAAACCAAGGAACATGCCTTATAAGATGCAGTTGATGAACACATAAATGAGTCGATCCCCTTCAATTTAACACATATTTAAAACCAATGTCATCAAACTAAAAGGGCACACGAGGACAAACCCATTAAAATTTGGTCAATTTTAACACATCACAGTCATAATAATAATAATAAAAACTATTTTGCCTGTAATATCCCATTGATGTACCTGCCACCTGCTGGATAGTTCATGGGTGCGTGATAGATTCTGAGCAGGTGTGGTTATTAGACCGCTTCTGCATAGAAATGCAATAATCATAGAAATAAACAAGTACTTTCATTGTTTCACAGTGGTTATATTCTAAAACACAAGTAACACTGTCATAAGTCCAAATATCCCAGCAAAAAGGATTTTTAAAAATGAGTTTAAGAGTGAAAGAAATAAGGTGACAGAGTTGGTTGGGTAAGGTACACAGTGAATGTGGTCCAGAAGAGAGTGTTTCCTCACAGAAATGTACAATCAAAGAAATAAACTGTTATTTTGTAATTGTTAAACAATGGTTACATACCTAGACTTGTAACACTGTCACAAATACCTTCATTGCAACAGAAAGGATTTTATATGAACTTCAATAAAGTGGGGATGGTAGAGAGATGTCCACAGAGAATGTGGTCCATGTCAGTGTTTCCTCACCTAAAATTGTAAAATCAGAAACAAAACATTTACTTTGTCACTTTTATTTATTTATTTATTTATATTTTTTTCTTCACAGCAGTTACATTCTAATAGTCAACACAGCCACAAGTGCACAGTAACCCAGCAAAAAGGGTTTGTTGGTTTGTTTCAAGAATTTAGCAGGGAAATCCATAAGATAGGGACATTGTCAAGCAAGGTACACAGTGAATGTGTTCAGAGAAAGAGAGAGTTTCCTTACAGAAATTTACTCAAATAAATGAAGTTATTCTGTGATTAAAATTAAACAGTGGTTACGTTCTTAAATTTGTAACATGGTCACAAGTTCACGTAATCCTGTGTGAAAGACTGTGGATGAAGGTAGATGAAGCAACTGGTTCATTTTCTCTCTCTCTCTCTCTCTCTCTCTCTCTCTCTCTCTCTCTTTCAACATGTGTGGTCTGTAGTCTGAAATGAACTTGTCAGTTTATTTCATTTCATCACCTCTGCTTGGGATTATATTTCTTATTAAAAGTGATGAGTGTGTCAACTGTCCAGTACCATGTTTTACATCTTTAAATACATACTCATTTATCAGAATGTTTAAAGTGTTTTACTCTTTGGTGGCTTTTCTTATTACTCCTCAGCCTGTTATAGGGTGTACTGTCGTCAACCTTGCGACTAGGCAACAAATTGCTTGTTAGTGCGATTTTTCTGGAACGGGGAGGCCAAGGGTCATCAAATGTACACTCTAAGAAATTAAACACAAGGGTTTTAAATGTAATTAATATTATTATTTTCTATATACTTGCAATTGTTAATTTTAAAGATTTAAGTAATAATGTTCCGTTTGATTGAATTAATTTCAACTACAATATTGTTTTGCACTTAATTGACAATGTTATGTGGAAAAAGTTAACTTTATCAATTAAATTCAACATTTTATTTCTTAGAGGGTACAGGAAAGATGCATCAGGTCAAGATCTGGGTCAAGTTAAAAAATATGGATGACTTTGAGGTCAAGGTCACAGGTCAAAAGGTCTTGCTGACACCACAGGATTTCTGCCACACAGGGTTTCACTGGAGGCTGAGGGGGTCGCACCAGCAGCCGCCAGTGTTTTTACTCCTGTGGACATCTTGTTCACTGTGATTTGTGAATGAAAACACTAACAATCTCTTTTGGTGAGTCCCTTCAGCATCTCCCTTGTTTTCACTCGGGGTCACCACAGGAGAGCTGATCTAGCAAACGTTTGGTGCCGGATGCCCTTCCTGACACAACTCCATACTGAAGAATGGGCAGGGGTGGGGTTTGAATGGGGAACCTTCCACGTGGGAAACAAGGGCACGTGACCGCCACCCCTGCCACCGCTAATGATCTCTTTTATCTGCTGCAATCACAGAGCGACTCTGAAAATGTAATTTCTCTTCTCTATCTGCTGTTTACAGCCTAATTGCCCCACTGGACAGCAGACCGATGACCTGTGACGCCAGCGCCTTTATGGATCACTTACTGCAAATCAGCCACTCCCATTTGGACGGCTTCCGTTTTAAAGTCTGATTCCAGCTGACTGAGGGTCAACTCCCAAACAAACATTATTTATTCACTTCACAGTTCAGAAATGAAAGAGCGCTTTAATCAGTAAGGATGATGAGAGAGATGCTGCTTTGTTGTTTCACACTGTCTTCTCTTTGAATGTGCTACAGTCAAAGACTCTGAGCTCAGATCATGTGGTGTTTCAGCCTCTTGTTTAATAAATACTGTTTATTTCACACACGTCATTTATGTCGTCCACGCTGTAACACAAAGCCTTTTCTATACATTTTGTTTGTGTGAATTAAAGTGGGAAGAACTGAGTTTTCTCAGATGATCGGTGTTAAACTGACAGTTTGCACTCCACAGAGTAGATGGTGACACAGTGTTGATGTGTGCGAGCTTCTTTTGGCTGTGCATTTGCAGGATCAAAGTCAAAGGGCCATAAAGGAGCTCTGTCCTGGGAAAACTTCCTGCTTCATCGACACTCGGAGAAGTGTGTTCCGAGCAGCACCTCAGAAACATTTCCAGGTAAGAGCTGACCAACTGGTGATCGGGGCATTGATTTGTTTTCATGGGGACGGTTTTCAAAATGAGAACCATGTTGTCAGAATGTTAAGAATGTTACATTAATATATGCAGAGTTAGAATATTTTTACATTTTCTTTTCATCTCGTATGATTTGTGCAGTATACTGATGCCTAATAACTTTCTTACTGTCATGTAGATCATGTTTTGGTCATGTTTGACTGTTAATGAAATTATACAAAAACTACTAAACCAGTTTTCTTGAAACTTGTAAAAGGGTAGGGTACCGCCCAAGGAATAAACCATTAACATTTGGAGGGGATCCAATTGACGGGGTGGATCCAGGAAGTCTGCCCCCCGTAACATTTTAATGAACTTATCTGTAGATATGGGATATGGTGCAAATCTTTATGAAAAAAATCAGGCCTATGTAGATTGCTAATATCTACTTTATCTCTTAAGAACTTTGCAATTGCAAAACAATTATGCGTTTTTATGGTACACTGAAAAAAGAGAATGTTTGAACCAACTTAAAAAAGTGTTACAATTTGTAAAAAACCTGAATGAATTAAGTTGTTTGAACTTAAGTTTGAAAGTTAAATCAACTCTAACTTACAAACTTAAGTTCAAACAACTTAATTAATTCTGGTTTTAACAAATTGTAATACTTTTTTAAGTTGGTTCAAACATTCTCTTTTTTTCAGTGTAAAAGCACCAAAATTTGCACAAACATTGTTTGCTATATCTTAAGAAAAAAGATATGCCACAATCAATTTTGTCCATTTTTAAAAGTCATTGTAATTCCATTCTAATCACAATTACATTGATTAAAAAAGATAAAAATAAGCTTGGCATGATATCTATTTTTTTTATTATATGTCAGTGCCTTTATCACACAATCGTACTGATATTTACACATATCTGCCTCCCAAAACCTCGCAATGTTAAAAGAAAGAGGTACAAAACAATTCCTGGATCTGCTTTTTTGTTTGTCAAAGCCACAACCTTTTCACAATTTCAAGAAAATCAGTTGAGTGGTTTCTGCTGAATCCTCTGGCAGTTAACTCTGACACTTACAGAGATATGTGTGAAGGGTTAGCAGAGGTATGTGCTGCCAGAATACTCTCTGGTTCTGTGTATTCTGCTGTAAAAATAGTTTAGAAGCAGGTTCCAGAACATTAAGGCCCACAGATGTGTATGAAGTACTGCACCAACAGTACTGTGCTTGTACTTTGAGACTTAATGTGGTGATTCTTTTTTTTTTTTACAGCCTCCACAGTTATGTTGCACTTGAGGGAGGTAAGAATAAATACTTTGTGATATTCATTCATTCATTTTCTATCCTGACTTACTCCAGTCATGGGTCGTGGGGGGGCTGGAGCCTATCCCAGCAGTCACCCTGGACAGGATACTTTGTGATGTGTTCTGTATAACTGGTGCTGCTGAGGCTTGTATTTTCATTACGGCTCATGTTTCCACCACCAGGGAGATTTCGTTTGGCTGGACACCGACTCCGGAGTACCCATTGGGGCGGAAGTCAAGCGGACAGACACTGGACAGCTACAGCTGATCGACGATGAAGGAAAGGTATAAACCTTGAGACCTTATCTGGTCCAGGAGAAACCTACATGAGCTAACACCTATGATCTCCACTTTGTCATAATGTGCACGCAGGAGCACAAGGTCAATAAGAAGCTGGAGGGCATGGTGCGACCCATGCACCCTAGCTGTGTTACCGGCGTGGACGACATGATCAAGCTCGGTGACCTCAATGAGGCGGGGCTCCTCAGGAACCTGCTGGTGCGACACAAAGAGGGCACCATCTATGTAGGTTTTCTGTCCCCTGCTTTCACAGTACAGCCGCCTTCTTTTACGATCGCCATAACCCGTTCCTCCGTGTCAGACTTTGCCCTGTCATTTATCACAGCGCTGTTTATCTCCATAGAGACAAACGGGCCTGTGTGTTGTTCTGTCACAGCAGTGTGTCTGTCATTATGAATCAGGCTGCTTTTGAACAAAAATAACACGACTGCTGGATAACACTGTTTTCTACAGGTGATCTTTATTGATATATTCTTTATTGCTGCGGTCAGACAGGCCTTTCATGATTATAAGGCGTCTGAAGCCCAGTGAGTGACTTTCTAATGCTCCCAGGGTCTTCTGGGGTCGTTGGTTTCGCTGTGTTTATACATAATGTCTCATTTATTTAAATGCACAAACTCATGCAGTGTCCATGATCTCTGGATTAAGACTTTCACAGGCTCCATTCTGGTGGCCGTCAACCCTTATCAGCTGCTGCCCATCTACACCACCGAGCACGTGCACATGTACACGGACCGACGGCTGGGCGAGTTGCCGCCGCACGTCTTCGCTATTGCAGACAGCTGCTTCTTCAACATGCACCGCAAGCGAAAGAGCCAGTGCTGTGTCATTAGGTGCTGCTTCTATCTGCACACACACACACACACACACACACATGCACATGCACATGTACAACAAAGACAGGCACGTATACATGCACAGATGCACAGATACATACACACATAGACAGACAAAGACAAAATCACAGATACACTCAGACAAAAGCCCAGAGACATATGCAAAGACAGGCAGACAGGCAGACAGACAGACATACACACAGACTGACATGCACACAGACAGACATACACACAGACTGACAGACAGACAGACAGACATGCACACAGACTGACAGACAGACAGGCATACACACAGACTGACAGACAGACAGACAGGCAGACATACACACAGACTGACAGACAGACAGACAGGCAGACATACACACAGACTGACATACAGACAGACAGACAGGCATACACACAGACTGACAGACAGACAGACAGGCAGACATGCACACAGACTGACAGACAGACAGACAGACAGACAGGCATACACACAGACTGACAGACAGACAGACAGGCAGACATGCACACAGACTGACAGACAGACAGACAGACAGACAGGCATACACACAGACTGACAGACAGACAGACAGGCAGACATACACACAGACTGACATACACACAGACTGACAGACAGGCAGACATGCACACAGACAGATATACACACAGACTGACATACACACAGACTGACATACACACAGACTGACAGACAGGCAGACATGCACACAGAGAGACATACACACAGACTGACAGACAGACAGGCATACACACAGACTGTCAGACAGACAGACAGGCAGACATACACACAGACTGACAGACAGAAAGACAGACAGGCATACACACAGACAGACATACACACAGACTGACATACACACAGACTGACAGACAGACAGACATACGCACAGACTGACAGACAGACAGACATGTACACAGACAGACATACACGCAGACTGACAGACAGACTGACATACGCACAGACTGACAGACAGACAGACAGGCAGACATGCACACAGAGAGACATACACACAGACTGACAGACAGACAGGCATACACACAGACTGTCAGACAGACAGACAGGCAGACATACACACAGACTGACAGACAGAAAGACAGACAGGCATACACACAGACAGACATACACACAGACTGACATACACACAGACTGACAGACAGACAGACATACGCACAGACTGACTGACAGACAGACAGACAGACATGTACACAGACAGACATACACACAGACTGACAGACAGACTGACATACGCACAGACTGACAGACACACACACACACACACACACACACACACACACACACACACACACACACACACACACACACACACACACACACACACACACACACACACACATGCACAACAAAGACAGACATGAATACATGCACAGACAGAAGCCCAGAGACATATGCAAAGACAGACAGACAGAAGCCCACACAAACAGATAATGAGGTTGACAATTTTGCCCCAGTTGGGTCACTTGAAAAGATCCAAAGGTGTAAAATTGAATTTGTCAAAGTAGCCAAATGACCTCTCTCTCTCTCTCTCTCTCTCTCTCTCTCTCTCTCTCTCTCTCTCTCTCTCTCTCTCTCTCTCT
This sequence comes from Thalassophryne amazonica, assembly GCF_902500255.1. Classification (NCBI taxonomy): domain Eukaryota; kingdom Metazoa; phylum Chordata; class Actinopteri; order Batrachoidiformes; family Batrachoididae; genus Thalassophryne; species Thalassophryne amazonica. The sequence goes on along the minus strand of NC_047112.1, from coordinate 104,027,227 downwards.
CTCTCTCTCTCTCTATCTCTGTCTCTCTCTATCTCTATCTCTCTCTGTTTAAGGAGGTTTACAGAAAAAAAATTACTGTTTTTTTTTTCTTCTTTGCATGTTTGAAGGGATTATTACTCTCAGCTGAGTGCTTCCATTGATAAGTATTTCAAAGCATATCAATTGTTCATTTTGTGACCAAAGCATCAAATTTGGCACACATATTCTAAATTAAGTAATGTTTATTTTCAGATGTGGAGGCATGGTGGGGCTGACCTCTAATGACCTACAGGGGTCAATGAAGAATTACACTGGGGTCAAAATTTAAAAATGTTCCAATCATATTGAAAGGTATACCAAATTATTTGTCTGATCGTAGCGATTCCAAAAATGTATAGTTTGGAATATTTATGACTGAATGTCGCCGGTAAAACGTAATCCAGCATGAACATCTGCAAATCATCAGACACAATAGGATTATTCACATTCTAATCCAAATCTATTGTTTGCACAGTTTATTTTTCTGTAAGTAATTTGGTTGGCAAATCATTGTGAAAGGGTGTGTTTGGCTCGTCAAAGCTTAGGGCCCCTTCACACAGCATGAATAAGTAGGAATCAGTGTGAATCACGGCGAAACAGCCCGCACAAAAACATTGAGCCGACTTCGAGAGGTTAATCGTGTGAAATTTCAGACCATAAAACATTGCGTGGACAGTTGCAAAATATTAAAACCATTTCACATTAGATGTGTTACTCCGCCCCCTGACCATGTTGTGCAGGTGTCAAAAATGACGCTGTCACCTGAGACCGACACAGAGTAGTTAGCGACAACAATCCATAAATGTGTGGATTTAATGGATTTAACTCAATGCAGCTGACGAGATGGAGAATTCTGTGTTTGTATTTCTGGATTTCTTAATGATTGATGTTAATTAAGTCCAAGTCATCTTCAGTACGTTGGAAATGTTCACATATCCAACCTCTGACTTGTCCAAAGGGGGGTTTGTTTATTAATATGTTTGTGTTTTTTCATTCATAATATGAACACATTTTTGTTGTTACTGTTTAATGTGTTTGGTCATTTAAAAAATGATTTTGCCAAATTAATTAATTTGCATTTATTTCTGAATGTATGTTAAATTCTGTCTTTGACTATATTTGGGTGTCAGTAATTCTGAGCAGGGCTGGACAAGAGCACAGATTCTGTTCAGTGTGTTTTTTATACTGAAAAACAAATTTTCAAGTCTGTTTTGTAAATGGGGAACATATTTCTGCACGTTTCCCCTTTGAACAGGGGATTCCTTTTTACAGTAGTGTTCAGAATAATAGTAGTGCTATGTGACTAAAAAGGTTAATCCAGGTTTTGAGTATATTTCTTATTGTTACATGGGAAACAAGGTACCAGTAGATTCAGTAGATTCTCACAAATCCAACAAGACCAAGCATTCATGATATGCACACTCTTAAGGCTATGAAATTGGGCGATAAGTTAAAAAAAAAAAAGTAGAAAAGGGGGTGTTCACAATAATAGTAGTGTGGCATTCAGTCAGTGAGTTCGTCAATTTTGTGGAACAAACAGGTGTGAATCAGGTGTCCCCTATTTAAGGATGAAGCCAGCACCTGTTAAACATGCTTTTCTCTTTGAAAGCCTGAGGAAAATGGGACGTTCAAGACATTGTTCAGAAGAACAGCGCAGTTTGATTAAAAAGTTGATTGGAGAGGGGAAAACTTATACGCAAGTGCAAAAAAACGATAGGCCGTTCATCTACAATGATCTCCAATGCCTTAAAATGGACAAAAAAAAAAAAATCAGAGACACGTGGAAGAAAATGGAAAACAACCATCAAAATGGATAGAAGAATAACCAGAATGGCAAAGGCTCACCCATTGATCAGCTCCAGGATGATCAAAGACAGTCTGGAGTTACCTGTAAGTGCTGTGACAGTTAGAAGATGCCTGTGTGAAGCTAATTTATTTGCAAGAATCCCCCGCAAAGTCCCTCTGTTAAATAAAAGACATGTGCAGAAGAGGTTACAATTTGCCAAAGAACACATCAACTGGCCTAAAGAGAAATGGAGGAATATTTTGTTGACTGATGAGAGTAAAATTGTTCTTTTTGGGTCCAAGGGCCGCAGACAGTTTGTGAGACGACCCCCAAACTCTGAATTCAAGCCACAGTTCACAGTGAAGACAGTGAAGCATGGTGGTGCAAGCATCATGATATGGGCATGTTTCTCCCACTATGGTGTTGGGCCTATATATCGCATACCAGGTATCATGGATCAGTTTGGATATGTCAGAATACTTGAAGAGGTCATGTTGCCTTATGCTGAAGAGGACCTGCCCTTGAAATGGGTGTTTCAACAAGACAATGACCCCAAGCACACAAGTAAATAAGCAAAATCTTGGTTCCAAACCAACAAAAGTAATGCCTCACAGATGTGAAGAAATCATGAAAAACTGTGGTTATACAAGTAAATACTACAACCTCTGGCAATAATTATGGAATCACCGGCCTCGGAGGATGTTCATTCAGTTGTTTAATTTTGTAGAAAAAAAGCAGATCACAGACATGACACAAAACTAAAGTCATTTCAAATGGCAACTTTCTGGCTTTAAGAAACACTATAAGAAATCAAGAAAAAAAGATTGTGGCAGTCGGTAACGGTTACTTTTTTAGACCAAGCAGAGGAAAAAAATATGGACTCACTCAATTCTGAGGAATAAATTATGGAATCACCCTGTAAATTTTCATCCCAAAAACTAACACCTGCATCCAATCAGATCTGGTCATTAGTCTGCATCTAAAAAGGAGTGATCACACCTTGGAGAGCTGTTGCACCAAGTGGACTGACATGAATCATGGCTCCAACACGAGAGATGTCAATTGAAACAAAGGAGAGGATTATCAAACTCTTAAAAAAGGGTAAATCATCACGCAATGTTGCAAAAGATGTTGGTTGTTCACAGTCAGCTGTGTCTAAACTCTGGACCAAATACAAACAACATGGGAAGGTTGTTAAAGGCAAACATACTGGTAGACCAAGGAAGACATCAAAGCATCAAGACAGAAAACTTAAAGCAATATGTCTCAAAAATCCAAAAATGCACAACAAAACAAATGAGGAATGAATGGGAGGAAACTGGAGTCAACGTCTGTGACCAAACTGTAAGAAACCGCCTAAAGGAAATGGGATTTACATACAGAAAAGCTAAATGAAAAGCCATCATTAACACCTAAACAGAAAAAAACAAGGTTACAATGGGCTAAGGAAAAGCAATTGTGGACTGTGGATGACTGGATGAAAGTCATATTCAGTGATGAATCTCGAATCTGCATTGGGCAAGGTGATGATGCTGGAACGTTTGTTTGGTGCCGTTCCAATGGGATTTATAAAGATGACTGCCTGAAGAGAACATGTAAATTTCCACAGTCATTGATGATATGGGGCTGCATGTCAGGTAAAGGCACTGGGGAGATGGCTGTCATTACATCATCAATAAATGCACAAGTTTACGTTGATATTTTGGACAATTGAAAGGATGTTTGGGGATGATGAAATCATTTTTCAAGATGATAATGCATCTTGCCATAGAGCAAAAACTGCAAAAACATTCCTTGCAAAAAGACACATAGGGTCAATGTCAATGAGCAGATCTGATTTGATGCAGGTGTTAATTTTGGGGATGAAAATTTACAGGGTGATTCCATAATTTATTCCTCAGAATTGAGTGAGTCCATATTTTTTTCCTCTGCTTGGTCTAAAAAAGTAACTGTTACTGACTGCCACAATCTTTTTTTCTTGATTTCTTATAGTGTTTCTTAAAGCCAGAAAGTTGCCATTTGAAATGACTTTAGTTTTGTGTCATGTCTGTGATCTGCTTTTTTTCTACAAAATTAAACAACTGAATGAACATCCTCCAAGGCCGGTGATTCCATAATTTTTGCCAGGGGTTGTACATACATTAAAAAGTGCTTATGCAAATTCAATAAAAAGGCATCTAATAAATAGAAGCAGTAAAAGATGGCATTAAAAAAAAGTGCATACACATTCTATAAAAGGCACAAATACCAGTGTTTCCACATATGGGATTGGTATCTAACAGAACTGCACCTGGGATTGGTCAACTGCATAATGAGATTATTCCTGGACCCCTGCAGTCTACATATAAACTTGTACATCAGTCTTCTCAGGGTAGCCTGGAAGGTATTTAACCTTAATTCACAAAAAAGCTTGCTGCCACTACTACCCCTGGGCTTCTTGAGCAGGATTCTGAGACAGTCATTATACGCAACCTGAAGATTTCACAAACTCTCCTTCTTATACCTCACCCAGAGGGGGGCCGTGTACATAGGGGTACAGTAAGCTCTAAACAAGTTCACCTTCACTTCATCAGAGCTGTAATGAAATTTTCTCACTAACACATTGGCTTGGACATACAGCATTCTTCTCTGTCTGAGCATGTCAGCATCATCCTCCATCTTATCGTTAACAATGTGTCCTAGATATTTTACATTGGTGCACACAGGCAGGGCTTGACCAGACAAATAAAAACCTGGGAAGTTAAGATGTTGATCCTCCTTGGTCCTACATATCATTATCATGCTCTTTTTGGCATTATACTTGATGTCAAACCTGACCCCGTAGTGAGAACATATATTAAGAAGCTGTTGGAACCCTGCACTGCTGTACATTGAAGTGCTTGGCTGTGTGCTTACTCTAGGGGTTGATAAGGTCAGACCTTACTTGTGTGAGGCGCCTTGAGGCAGCTTTGCTGTGATTTGGCGCTATATTAATGACATGAAATGAAGAAAAATCTAATTTATTTCCCATCTGTACTGAGTTTTATCAGACAACTGGCTAACACAGGAGAAAGCATGCCTTAAAATCTACGCTAGAGTTGGGCGATACCGGGAATTTTGGTATTGATCCGATACCAAGTAAATACAGACCCAGTATCACCGATATCGATACCGATACTTTTCATATTTAACCTTCATCAATCCAAAGAATCCAAAAGACCTAGGATAGAATTTCACCAAACATTGTACGTGACAACAAAAAACTTTATTATCACAATCAACATTTTTGTTTAAAAAAATATCACTCAACACAACTTAAAACAAAATCTCCTGAGGTAGAGGGCTGACAAACTACAATACAAGGGTGCACTGCTCAGTGTTGTGTGACACAGGGCAGCGCTGCTCTTACAGACAGAGAGTAGACTTTGATGAATCTGCGTGTGCAGCAGTCAGTGCGTGCAGGAGAGAAAAAAATCTTTAGTGTGACCGCAGGACCTTTGTGGCCGGGATGGCGGTGGGATCGAACCTGGACGGCTCGCACTAAAGACCATTCCTCTACCAGATCAGCCAAAGGGGAATTCCCCGTTAGCCAAGCTAGCGGGAATGTCTTTTCAATCAGGACCCGGGACCTTCATCCCGCTACATATCTCCCCACCATTTTTGACTTCGTTCCAAAGTCACAGGTGCATTTAAGCATGTTCTGTGACTACCCACATCCTGTTCGTGACGCCAGATTGTGACCGCAGGACCTTTGTGGCTGGGACGGCGATGGGATCGAACCCGGACGGCTCACACTAAAGACCATTCCTCTACCAGGTCAGCCAAAGGGGAATTCCCCGTTAGCCAAGCTAGCGGGAATGTCTTTTCAATCAGGACCCGGGACCTTCATCCCGCTACATTAGTATTGATCTTTTTACATGAGGATCATTCAATATCAATACCAGCGTTGGTATCGATATTATCGATATTAGGATCGATCCGCCCACCTCTAATCTACACACAGCAATGTGTGAGCGCCATTAGCTGATGGTTGTTACCACCACCACAAAACGTTTGACAAAATAAAAAACTATCTGAGGATGAAACTCATGAAATGTGAAGGCTGTATCTAAGCAACAACCTCTGGTGCTGAAAAAAGAAGCCAACGTGCACTCCTCCCTACCGCATATGTTGGCTGACAAACGTAATTCAGACTCCAGCTTCTTTGTAATACATGGTGTATTCAGAAAGCACAAAGTCGTAATAAATACATAGCCTGTGCCAAGATGGTTGCATCCAAACCCAACCCACTTGAGCTCCAGCTTCAGAAAACCTGTGGGTGAAATCATGGAAGGTTTGTCCATTATATACACAGTCTACAGCTGTATCCGGCCTTTGAAGCTCTAGGTTCTAACTCCTGACTTATCCTACATCCAATAACAAAATACACTAGTTCATGCCTCATAAATAATTATATCAAATGCAGTATGGCTTTAGGTGTGCTTATTTCCATATTTCTTCACCAGTGGAGAGTCTGGTGCAGGGAAAACTGAGAGCACCAAGCTGATGCTGCAGTTCCTGGCTGCGGTGAGCGGTCAGCACTCCTGGATAGAACAGCAGATTCTTGAAGCCACCCCCATCCTGGAAGGTATGAGACCAACACCGCCTTATGCTCTTTAGGAATCCTGCTCACCGGATTTCTGGTAATTCATGTCTGTTGTTCTCTCAGCCTTTGGTAACGCTAAAACCATTCGCAACGATAACTCCAGTCGCTTTGGAAAGTACATCGATATCAACTTTACCAAGGGCGGCGCCATTGAAGGGGCCCGCATTGAACATTACCTGCTGGAGAAGTCCAGAGTTTGTCGTCAGGTGGGTCAACTGGCATGCTGCATTTTTCCAGGAATAGCAACAAACTTTTGCTGTGGGGAAAAAAATGTTTTGTTTTTTTTGTGCAGGCACCTGAGGAAAGAAACTACCACATATTTTATTACATGCTGATGGGCATGCAAGCTGAGCAGAAAAAGATTCTTGCCCTTGGGAATGCGGTCGAGTACAACTATTTGATCATGGTAAAGGAACCACTGAACTCAAAATCTGTTTGCCAGATTTTGATACAAATGTGCACAATGTGAGTCAAGCATTCACAGTGACCTTTAACCCCGTATAAACAGGGTAACAGTACCAGCTGTGAAGGGCGTGACGATGTGAAGGAATACGCCCACTTCCGCTCAGCTCTGAAGATCCTCATGTTCACAGAGAATGACTCATGGGAAATCTGCAAACTGCTGGCTGCCATCCTCCACCTGGGGAACGTGGACTTTGAAGGTAGACCTGCATGCAAAAGGCCTGAAATAGTAGCTGAGCGACTCAATGTTTTTGTTTTTTCTTATCATTTCAGCCACAATCATAAATAATCTGGAGGGCTGTGATATCCTCACATCAACACATTTCAGCATGAGCAGCAAACTTTTGGAGGTACGTTCACCCCCTAAAGCACATGCACAATCACAATGTAATTATGTTGAACATACACACTTTATACACACTTTTGTTTGCATTTGTTGTTATATGTATTTATTAATAACTTATTGTAGGGTTAAACTACGCTATTATACTTTATACGTTAGTTACAGGCTTTGTTTTATCTTGTTGGCTAGCAAGGTACGGTTGTACGGTTGTCTTATTAACGGCCTATTTACGGTAGCTCTTCTAGCAATAGTTAGCTTGTTTTCATTATTTACATTTTTATTTTACATGGTGTAGATTTTTAATGATTCTTCAGTTTCTGGGTTCTTTAATAGATATCAACATATAGTATCTAAGTTTGGGGTTTCCATTAGATAGCATATCGAATATGTATTTTGTTTTCCTATAGTAAGCTAGCAGGGTGAACTTTAGATAGATACCTAAAACATATTACATCATAGCTTCTGTTTCTATAATAAAATAACCATATTTATAGCTTAGCCTACTAGCTATAATTTAATTTTACTACTAGTCTAAAGACTAAGTAGACGTATACTACAATCTTCTCCTGTATTAATATTTAGGTTTTAGAAGATAACTCCTATAATATTATGTAGTAACTATATTTCTTGTACAACCCCTGGCAAAAATTATGGAATCACCGGCCTCGGAGGATGTTCATTCAGTTGTTTAATTTTGTAGAAAAAAAGCAGATCACAGACATGACACAAACATAAAGTAATTTCAAATGGCAACTTTCTGGCTTTAAGAAACACTATAAGAAATCAGGAAAAAAAAATTGTGGCAGTCAGTAACGATTACTTTTTTAGACCAAGCAGAGGGAAAAAAATATGGAATCACTCAATTCTGAGGAATAAATTATGGAATCATGAAAAACAAAAGAACGCTCCAACACATCACTAGTATTTTGTTGCACCACCTCTGGCTTTTATAACAGCTTGCAGTCTCTGAGGCATGGACTTAATGAGTGACAAACAGTACTCTTCATCAATCTGGCTCCAACTTTCTCTGATTGCTGTTGCCAGATCAGCTTTGCAGGTTGGAGCCTTGTCATGGACCATTTTCTTCAACTTCCACCAAAGATTTTCAATTGGATTAAGATCCGGACTATTTGCAGGCCATGACATTGACCCTATGTGTCTTTTTGCAAGGAATGTTTTCACAGTTTTTGCTCTATGGCAAGATGCATTATCATCTTGAAAAATGATTTCATCATCCCCAAACATCCTTTCAATTGATGGGATAAGAAAAGTGTCCAAAATATCAAAGTAAACTTGTGCATTTATTGATGATGTAATGACAGCCATCTCCCCAGTGCCTTTACCTGACATGCAGCCCCATATCATCAATGACTGTGGAAATTTACATGTTCTCTTCAGGCAGTCATCTTTATAAATCTCACTGGAACGGCACCAAACAAAAGTTCCAGCATCATCACCTTGCCCAATGCAGATTCGAGATTCATCACTGAATATGACTTTCATCCAGTCATCCATAGTCCACAATTGCTTTTCCTTAGCCCATTGTAACCTTGTTTTTTTCTGTTTAGGTGTTAATGATGGCTTTCGTTTAGCTTTTCTGTATGTAAATCCCATTTCCTTTAGGTGGTTTCTTACAGTTCGGTCACAGACGTTGACTCCAGTTTCCTCCCATTCGTTCCTCATTTGTTTTGTTGTGCATTTTCGATTTTTGAGACATATTGCTTTAAGATTTTTGTCTTGATGCTTTGATGTCTTCCTTGGTCTACCAGTATGTTTGCCTTTAACAACCTTCCCATGTTGTTTGTATTTGGTCCAGAGTTTAGACACAGCTGACTGTGAACAACCAACATCTTTTGCAACATTGCGTGATGATTTACCCTCTTTTAAGAATTTGATAATCCTCTCCTTTCTTTCAATTGACATCTCTCGTGTTGGAGCCATGATTCATGTCAGTCCACTTGGTGCAACAGCTCTCCAAGGTGTGATCACTCCTTTTTAGATGCAGACTAACGAGCAGATCTGATTTGAGGCCCGGTCCCACTGGCGTTTAGGGGGATTTGCGTATGGATTGCGCACAAAATTAGCTCATATTCGCTTAACATCTGCAATATGCGTGAAACATGCTTGTATGAGTTGGCCGACACCCGCACACATCCGCAATTATCTGCAGAGGCACATTCTTCCGTGTCCAGGATTTTTGAGCTGCACAAAATTTTGCCTGCGGATGACATCCGCCTTACATACTCCATACATACTCAATTCAAACACAATACATACTCACGCTATGTGCTGTATATCTGCCGTTAACCACTGATATCCGCAACTGACAGGGATTTGCGGCTTGGCAGTGGACCGGTATAGTGTGTAAAACAGATATATATCATGCCTATCACGTTCACATCACAAACTAAAATATGTTGTAGCTGCATACAGATTGGCCACGAATAAAGCGTTTTTATTACATCTGCTTTGCAGCTGATTTTCGGACAATCTGTGATTGCATAACAAACACGTCACGTAAACCCAAAAACTATATGTGTTGTGAAAGTGTAGTGACACGGACCCACAACAGGGGGCGCAAATGAACGGTCAATAGATGAGCCAAAAAGTAACAATTTAATGTTGTGAAGGTGCACAACGAATACACAGACAATCTCAGAATATGATAACAGTCAATCCACAAAGGTGACGTGTGGGCAGGCTCGAGGATAGAAGACGTCTGTCCTGAGAAGAGCCGGAACCACACGATTTCCGCCGCCACCGAACCTGGTGAATACTGGAGCCGCCAAGTCCCGAATTCCCAGGTGATCACCGTCCCCGACTGTCAGATCTGCTACTGTCGGCGAAGAACAAAGACAGTCAAGTGTGGGTGTGTGTACACCCCGTAACAACAACGGTGGGAATGCCACCTCCACCTTTCACTCAATATTCTGATGAGTATGCAGTGATCCCTCAGAGGAAAAGAGTGCCGTCCTGCACTCACTCAGCTTCCACAAAACAAGGGACCGGTATGCCTGCAAACACTCACAATATACAGATTATAAGTTAAACACAAATGGCTGAGGATATTACCTCCATAGAAGTACGATATCTCGGCGATGAGGTGGAGATGACGTCTGGGTTTTATGGAGTGAGATGATGAAGAATGAGCGACAGCTGTCAGGAAATAATGAGTGACAGCTGTCACTCCCGGCTGTGTCCGTGGCGGCAGCGCCCTCTCGTGCCTGAAGCCCGCACTTCAAGCAGGGCGCCCTCTGGTGGTGGGCCAGCAGTACCTCCTCTTCTGGCGGCTCACACGACAATATGTGGCAGAAAGCAACATACCTGCCAGTCAGTGCCGGTCCAGCTGTGTAAATCCACAAAGATGTAGCTGCTGCAATCGGGTCTCCTCCAGGACTTTTATTTAACTCCAACAAAAGGAAGAGTTGCTGTTTAGCCACAACTCACGCTGAAGTCTGTTTTCTGTGAAACTCTCTCTTTCAAAAAAAAAAAACACCTTCTCACACCCTGAGCGGCTTCCCCCCTCCTGCTCCCTAAAGGGGGAGGTGATGGTCTAGTGGTTAAGGTGTTGAGCTTCAGTCCAGAAGATCATGGGTTCAAATCCCCACCTGACTGGAAAATCACTAAGCGTCCTTGGGCAAGGCCTTTAATCCCCTATTGCTCCCGGTGTGTAGTGAGCGCATTGTATGGCAGCACCCTGACATCGGGGTGAATGTGAGGCATAATTGTAAAGCGCTTTGAGCGTCTGATGCAGATGGAAAAGCGCTATATAAATGCAGTCCATTTGCTCCCCAAACTCATGAACAGTTAACCCTCGCATGACAACATGAACAAACTCTGTGATCAACTTGTCCAAATCCAGCAAATGCTCCAGAGCCTGTATTGTTGGTGTGAATAGTGATGCCGACGGCCCGAGTGAGCTTATTTTATGACCACAATGCAGATGCCGTGCACGCGTAACACATGCGCGATGCATTCATAATTCACCCATAATACTGCCATGATAATCTCAATGTGTGGGATCAGTTTCCTCACTACATGCGTTATATAACCGTGATTGTTCATCATATATTCGCTATATATTATTAATATATCTGTAATTCATACTGGGACGTTTGTCATTTTTGGCCATTTTTGTTGCGGACGACAACGAACGCCCGTAATTTGTGTACGCAATTAATCCTCTCCCCAGTGGGACAGGGCCCTTAAAAAGCTTTTCAACCTACCATCCCTGGTTCACAAGACCAGGCACCTAAGTGGCTCAACTCTACTCTTCTCTTTTTTTTTTTTTTGATATTTAGATATACCTTAGTATACACTAGTAGAGTTCTGCTTTAGAACTGGAATATATTATAGAAGACATACCTTACTGAATTTTCATGGAAGAAAGTTTCATAAAATCATACTAATTGAAGTGAATGGTATCAGAATTACTGTCCATTTCATATGTGGATTGGCATTTTTAATGAGTTCTGTTTTGTACCGATTTTTTTTCAGTGACATATGGCTGAAGAGTTATGTTAAACATATCCACAGTCACACAACAATGTTGCCATGAAGACATTTTCTTCTGAGTTGAGTTGAAGGCTGAAACAGCTCATTTCAGACCTCAACCTCATTTCATGCTTGGGTCACTGAGACATGCACACTGAGCTGGGCTGTACAGGCCCTGGTGCAGATCAGATGCCACCTTGCCAGGGCATAACAGTATGTCCAGCAACACATTTCTTACACTGAAAGTAACAGGCACAAGGCACAAAGGTCCTTTACAGACTTCAGAATGTCTGCCTCCCCGATTTTTGTTTTTTTTTTTGCTAAAGTCTTTAACATGTAAAAAAAAAATTTGCACAGTATGCATAATTTTTATTTTCATTTCAGTTCTAAAAAAAATCACAATAAAAGGTTTGTAAAAGGGTCATATGGTACAAAAACAAATCACTTGAACTTTGGTTCTATCAAGCAGTCAAGCATAGATGAAATGCTCTATCCTTTGCTGTCCTTTCAGCGGCTCTCGTTTTGTTTGGAGCCACCACAGCAGATACTGCCAGATCCCCATTGATATTTGGCACAAGTTTTACACCGTATGCCTTTCCTGACACAACTCCAGTTTTACCTGGAGAAACCCACACAGCCCCTGGTGTTCTGAAGAGGTCTCCTATAATCTATCATTAAGCATTGTGCACAGTAATGCTAAGTAACTAGGACTTTTGAATGCCAATCAAGTGACAAATTCAATTGTGGCTAATCTGACCAAGGGGTTAAAGCTGACAGTCTGCTGTGCTGTGGTAGGCATCTTAAATACAATTTGTCACCATCTAAACAACCTGAGTGACTGTGTTTTTGTTAACCCTCAGGGGTTCGTGGATTTGCTGGCATTTCCACATCCATGGCTTTTTATGTTTCTGTACTCATAAGGGCTAAAATGCTGTGTCTGTTTGTGCCGTTACTTCAGGTGGATCTCAAAGCCCTGGAGACGAGTCTGACTAAGCGCTCCTTAATGACCACCAGAGAAAGCGTTACCAAACCTCTGACTTCTGCTCAGGCTGTGGACTGCAGGGATGCTTTCATCAAGGTGACACAAATCACACCACGTATCCATGGTTTCTACACAAATAATATAATAAATTTAATTAAAGATCCAAGCATATTGAAGCCAAATTTGTAAAGTCTGACTAAGAGCAGCATTAGAGGTTAAACATGGTGTTTGTCCTCTCAGTGGTACTTTGTTTTTTAGGAGGTCTCAGAATGTGTGACTCAACTCTGTGATTAGACTGAATTAACACTAAAATGCAAACCAGCTTCCTCAGTCAGGTGTCACCAACTCTGCTCATGGAACTCACCTGTCGTGCATATTTTTTCATTTCTTCCTGCTTCACCTGCTAATTACAACCCCACTTCCAGTGAAGTTGGGACATTGTGTAAAATGTAAATAAAAACAGAATACAATGATTTGCAAATCCTCTTCAACCTATATTCAACTGAATACACCACAAAGACAAGATATTTAATGTTCAAACTGATAAACTTTATTGTTTTTGTGCAAATATTTGCTCATTTTTAAATGGATGCCTGCAACATGTTTCAAAAAAGCTGGGACAGTGGTATGTTTACCACTGTGTTACATCACATTTCCTTCTAACAACACTCAATAAGCATTTGGGAACTGAGGACACTAATTGTTGAAGCTTTGTAGGTGGAATTCTTTGCCATTCTTGCGTGATGTACGACTTCAGTTGTTCAACTGTACGGGGTCTCCATTGTCCTATTTTGTGCTTCATAATGCGCCACACATTTTCAATGGGTGACAGGTCTGGACTGCAGGCAGGCCAGTCTCGTACCCGCACTCTTTTACTACGAAGCCACTCTGTTGTAACACGTGCAGAATGTGGCTTGGCATTGTCTTGCTGAAATAAGCAGGGACGTCCCTGAAAGAGACGTTGCTTGGATAGCAGCATGTGTTGCTCCAAAACCTGGATGTACCTTTCAGCATTGATGGTGCCATCACAGATGCGTAAGTTGCCCATGCCATGGGCACTAACACACCCCCATACCATCACAGATGCTGGCTTTTGATCTTTGCACTGGTAACAATCTAGATGGTCTTTTTCCTCGTTTGTCCGGAGGACATGACATCCATGATTTCCAAAAACAATTTGAAATTTGTTCTCATCAGACCACAGCACACAACATTTCAAATGAGCTATGGCCCACAGAAGGCGACGGCGTTTCTGGATGTTGTTGATGTATGGCTTCCACTTTGCATGGTAGAGTTTTAACTTGCACTTGTAGATGTAGCAACGAACTGTGTTAACTGACAATGGATTTCTGAAGTGTTCCTGAGCCCACGCGGTAAGATCCTTTAGACCAGGGGTGGGCAACTTGTTCCAGAAAGGGTCAAGAGGGTGCAGGTTTTCTTTGCAGGTGATTTCACTGATTAACTGATTTCATCTGCTCAAAGTGATATTAATCAGTGAAGATGTGGCTGGGCGATCCAGAGGTGATATTGTTTGTATGTAATTATCAGCATGTCATGAGAGCATGAGCACCCCATGAGCACCCATATACACCCATGCATTGCGTGGAGTGTTGAGAGCTGATGTTGTTCATGACACTATATATGTTCTCCAGCTGTGAGTTGGTCCGGACAGGTGGGCGTGTCTGTGGCAAGCAGCAGCAGCTGCTAGGTGCTGTGTCCTCGCAACTCACAGCTGGGGAACACATGAACACCATCACGTCTAAACACTCCACCGCGATGCGCATGTATCAGTATGTTGTCCTCACCTGGTAATACATAAAAACATATGTCACCTTTGCAACGCGGTCAGGAGCGAGTACGTCAGTGCGCACTGGACATAATCAGCCAGGCTGCCCCATGTGAAAATATCCATCTGATCACGTGAACGCTCAGCTGGGAATCCAAATGATACATCCACCACGTGAGTTGTAGTCCATATGACGCAGTGTTGTTCAGCACGCTGGATAACGGGACATGCGGAGCCGCTGGTGTGTCCATGATATGAGCATTCATTCATGTCAGTTCATTTATTCCTTGTTTACATCCATACAGAGGAACAGAAGGAGGATACTTGTGTTGTCCGCTCTTTATGACAGAAATGAAATATTTTACCATGCAAAATGAAATCTATTTGTTTTAGTCATTTCGAACACAGGCCATCAAGTCATCAGGCATCAATTACACATCATACGAATAATAAGAAAACACTTTATTAATCCAGAAGGAAACTGTGCTGAAACAGTGACAGTTAACATAGGTTTTATTTATTTTTTTGTATGTGTTTTTTGTTTTTTTTTCACAGTGAGAACAGTGAAACATTCAGATTGCCCGCTATATGTTACAATCTGATGGTCCGTTTCACCTGGGGCAGCCTGTCAATGTGCACACTATGTGCTCACTCGCTGTAGCCCATCGAAAAAGCGATATATGTTTTAATGTATGTCCACGTGAGGACAGCAAGCAGACACACACACGTCACAGTGGACAGTTGTTAGGTCATGTCCATCCAAACATGGTACATGTTCTCTAGCTGGGACATCCAGAACCAGAGATTGCAACAGCTGCTGCTGTTGGCGACCATGCCCCTGTCAGTTCAGCGCACACACCAATGTGTCATTCTGTGTCTGTGTTATGCAATCATTTCGTTTTAGTTATTTTGTATGTATGTAGGTTGGGGGAGGTGGCCAAGTGGTTAATGCGCTTGGTTTCAGTTCAGAAGGCTCCGGGTTCAAATCCCACCCCTGCCACATTTCTCCATGCAATGTGGAGTTGCGTCAGGAAGGGCATCCAGCGTAAAACCTGTGCCAATTCAACATGCAGATCCACCTTGGATTTGCTGTGGTGACCCCGAGTGCAAACAATGGAGCAGCCGAAGGGACTTACTGTTATGTATGTAGGTAGTGTAGTACTTATTAATATACCTGTCCTGGCTCTGGTCTCTGTGTTTCTAATGTGACACGTCGTGTGCACTGAGCCGTCATTCATTTGTAGCTGTCAGTGAGTCTCTGGTCAGCAACTGGGAGGCGGCTCGCTGTGCTGTGTGCACCGTATCAGCAGTTCATGCAAGCGTGCTCACTCCCCCCCGGCATGCCACGTGTGGCAGATAGAGGGGGAGTGCAACACATGCACAATTCACATGTACGGCACGTATTGTGGAGGGAGCCGACACTCTGGTACGCCACGTGTGTGTTGCTGTTTTGCAATGCCACACTTGTGGGAGCACTTAGACAAATTTCACAGCCAGCTTGAAAGTGATCGTCTACTGATTATTTTCATGCTAACAGTGTGAATGGCCACACATTTTCACGCTTGCGGCAATGTCAAGTGAGCGGTGTTAGATGTTCGTGTGTGTCAGCTGGAATTTGGGCCACAACTACCGCGAGAGGGATCGAATGGACTCTCACAGTGCACACTCTGTCTTTTAGCCACTGATGTGCACAAATAGATGTCGCGACAGCTGTACGAGGCGTTGGAGGCAGCTCCGATTTTACACGAATTGCATACGGTTTCTGCTTCGTGCCACATTTGTACTTATGTATGAAGGGGCCTTAAGGCGGCATGGTGGCTTAGTGGTTAACACTTGTGCCTCACAGTAAGAAGGTCGTGAGATCGCTTCCCGACCTTTCTTTGTGGAGTTTGCATGTTCTCCCCGTGTCTGTGTGGATTTCCTCCTGGCACTCCGGTTTCCTCCCCCAATCAAAAATATGCTTATAGGGTCTGCTTCTTTCTCTGTCCCTGACCAAGAGAGCGTCTCTGCATCTGGAATTGGTACCCAGTGCTGGACTGTGGCTGCCCACTGCCCCTAGTGGTTGGATTGTGTCTAACTGTAATTAGGTTGAGTTAAATGCAGAGGACAAATTTTGTTGTATGTATGTACAATGACTCTCTTCAAAGGCTCTCTTCTATTCTAAGACATGTACGGTGTCATGAGTCAATGTGTTTTATGAGTGGCGGTGATAAATGTTCTCAGGCACTGTGTTTGGTGAGTCCCTCTCTGGTAGTGGGTGACATTGTGTGTTTCAGTAACTGATCACCGTCACGATGGTTTGAGAAGCTAAAAACACAAAGTACAAGAGGAGATGGCTTTTCTCGTGAATGCATTTTTATTCTTTATTCATGGCATTGTATATTATTCATACACTGTTTGTTGTGTTTTTGTCCAGGCTATTTATGGAAGACTTTTTAATTGGGTGGTGGAAAAAATCAACGCTGCCGTTTTCAAGCCGCCGCCTGACAATTTGAAAGAACCTCGACACTCAATTGGATTGCTTGACATCTTTGGCTTTGAGAACTTCAACAAAAACAGGTTACTATTAACAAATGCTCACACAACATCAATCAATCAATCAACTTTTTTCTTATATAGCGCCAAATCACAACAAACAGTTCTGAATTGGGAGCTGGTTCCACAGGAGAGGAGCCTGAAAGCTGAAGGCTCTGCCTCCCATTCTACTCTTACAAACCCTAGGAACTACAAGTAAGCCCGCAGTCTGAGAGTGAAGCGCTCTAATGGGGTAATATGGTACTATGAGGTCCCTAAGATAAGATGGGACCTGATTATTCAAAACCTTATAAGTAAGAAGAAGAATTTTAAATTCTATTCTAGAATTAACAGGAAGCCAATGAAGAGAGGCCAACACGGGTGAGATATGCTCTCTCCTGCTAGTCCCCGTCAGTACTCTAGCTGCAGCATTCTGAACCAACTGAAGGCTTTTTAGGGAACTTTTAGGACAACCTGATAATAATGAATTACAATAGTCCAGCCTAGAGGAAATAAATGCATGAATTAGTTTTTCAGTATCACTCTGAGACAAGACCTTTCTGATTTTAGAGATATTGCGTAAATGCAAAAAGGCAGTCCTACATATTTGTTTAATATGCGCTTTGAATGACATATCCTGATCAAAAATGACTCCAAGATTTCTCACAGTATTACTAGAGATCAGGGAAATGCCATCCAGAGTAACGATCTGGTTAGACACCATGCTTCTAAGATTTGTGGGGCCAAGTACAATAACTTCAGTTTTATCTGAGTTTAAAAGCAGGAAATTAGAGGTCATCCATGTCTTTATGTCTGTAAGACAATCCTGCAGTTTAGCTAATTGGTGTGTATCCTCTGGCTTCATGGATAGATAAAGCTGGGTATCATCTGCGTAACAATGAAAATTTAAGCAATACCGTCTAATAATGCTGCCTAAGGGAAGCATGTATAAAGTGAATAAAATTGGTCCTAGCACAGAACCTTGTGGAACTCCATAATTAACTTTAGTCCGTGAAGAAGATTCCCCATTTACATGAACAAACTGTAATCTATTAGACAAATATGATTCAAACCACCGCAGCGCAGTGCCTTTAATACCTATGACATGCTCTAATCTCTGTAATAAAATTTTATGGTCAACAGTATCAAAAGCAGCACTGAGGTCCAACAGAACAAGCACAGAGATAAGTCCACTGTCCGAAGCCATAAGAAGATCATTTGTAACCTTCACTAATGCTGTTTCTGTACTATGATGAATTCTAAAACCTGACTGAAACTCTTCAAATAGACCATTCCTCTGCAGGTGATCAGTTAGCTGTTTTACAACTACCCTCTCAAGAATCTTTGAGAGAAAAGGAAGGTTGGAAATTGGCCTATAATTAGCTAAGATAGCTGGGTCAAGTGATGGCTTTTTAAGTAATGGTTTAATTACTGCCACCTTAAAGGCCTGTGGTACATAACCAACTAACAAAGATAGATTGATCATATTTAAGATTGAAGCATTAAATAATGGTAGGACTTCCTTGAGCAGCCTGGCAGGAATGGGGTCCAATAAACATGCCGATGGTTTGGACGAAGCAACCAATGAAAATAACTCAGACAGAACAACCGGAGAGAAAGAGTCTAACCAAATACCGGCATCACTGAAAGCAGCCAAAGATAACGATACATCTTTGGGATGGTTATGAGTAATTTTTTCTCTAATAGTCAAAATTTTGTTAGCAAAGAAAGTCATGAAGTCATTACTAGTTAAAGTTAATGGAATACTCAGCTCAATAGAGCTCTGACTCTTTGTCAGCTTAGCTACAGTGCTGAAAAGAAACCTGAGGTTATTCTTATTTTCTTCAATTAGTGATGAGTAGAAAGATGTCCTAGCTTTACGGAGGGCTTTTTTATAGAGCAACAAACTCTTTTTCCAGGCTAAGTGAAGATCTTCTAAATTAGTGAGATGCCATTTCCTCTCCAACTTACGGGTTATCTGCTTTAAGCTACGAGTTTGTGAGTTATACCACGGAGTCAGACACTTCTGATTTAAAGCTCTCTTTTTCAGAGGAGCTACAGCATCCAAAGTTGTCTTCAAAGAGGATGTAAAACTATTGACGAGATACTCTATCTCCCTTACAGAGTTTAGGTAGCTACTCTGCTCTGTGTTGGTATATGACAGAGAACATAACGAAGGAATCATATCCTTAAACCTAGTTACAGCGCTTTCTGAAAGACTTCTAGTGTAATGAAACTTATTCCCCACTGCAGGGTAGTCCATCAGGGTAAATGTAAATGTTATTAAAAAATGATCAGACAGAAGGGAGTTTTCAGGGAATACTGTTAAGTCTTCTATTTCCATACCATAAGTCAGAACAAGATCTAAGATATGATTAAAGTGGTGGGTGGACTCATTTACTTTTTGAGCAAAGCCGATAGAGTCTAATAATAGATTAAATGCAGTGTTGAGGCTGTCATTCTCAGCATCTGTGTGGATATTAAAATCGCCCACTATAATTATCTTATCTGAGCTAAGCACTAAGTCAGACAAAAGGTCTGAAAATTCACAGAGAAACTCACAGTAACGACCAGGTGGACGATAGATAATAACAAATAAAACTGGTTTTTGGGACTTCCAATTTGGATGGACAAGACTAAGAGACAAGCTTTCAAATGAATTAAAGCTCTGTCTAGGTTTTTGATTAATTAATAAGCTGGAATGGAAGATTGCTGCTAATCCTCCGCCACGGCCCGTGCTACGAGCATTCTGACAGTTAGTGTGACTCGGGGGTGTTGACTCATTTAAACTAACATATTCATCCTGCTGTAACCAGGTTTCTGTTAGGCAGAATAAATCAATACGTTGATCAATTATTATATTATTTACCAACAGGGACTTAGAAGAGAGAGACCTAATGTTTAATAGACCACATTTAACTGTTTTAGTCTGTGGTGCAGTTGAAGGTGCTATATTATTTTTTCTTTTTGAATTTTTATGCTTAAATAGATTTTTGCTAGTTATTGGTGGTCTGGGAGCAGGCACTGTCTCTACGGGGATGGGGCAACGAGGGGATGGCAGGGGAGAGAAGCTGCAGAGAGGTGTATAAGACCACAGCTCTGCCTCCTGGTCCCAACGCTGGACAGTCACAGTTTGGAGGATCCAAGAAAATTGGCCAGATTTCTAGAAATGAGAGCTGCTCCATCTAAAGTGGGATGGATGCCGTCTCTCCTAACAAGACCAGGTTTTCCCCAGAAGCTTTGCCAATTATCAATGAAGCCCACCTCATTTTTTGGACACCACTCAGACAGCCAGCAATTCAAGGAGAACATGTGGCTAAACATGTCACTCCCGGTCCGATTGGGGAGGGGCCCAGAGAAAACAACAGAGTCCGACATTGTTTTTGCAAAGTTACACACCGATTTAATGTTAATTTTAGTGACCTCCGATTGGCGTAACCGAGTGTCATTACTGCCGACGTGAATTACAATCTTACCAAATTTACGCTTAGCCTTAGCCAGCAATTTCAAATGTCCTTCGATGTCGCCTGCTCTGGCCCCCGGAAGACAATTGACAATGGTTGCTGGTGTCGCTAACTTCACATTTCTCAAAACAGAGTCGCCAATAACCAGAGTTTGATCCTCGGTGAGTGTATCGTCGAGTGGGGAAAAACGGTTAGAGATGTGAACGGGTTGACGGTGTACACGGGGCTTCTGTTTAGGGCTACGCTTCCTCCTCACAGTCACCCAGTCAGCCTGCTTTCCCGACTGCCCGGGATCTGCCAGGGGGGAACTAGCGGCGGCTAAGCTACCTTGGTCCGCACCGACTACAGGGGCCTGGCTAGCTGTAGAATTTTCCACGGTGTGGAGCCGAGTCTCCAATTCGCCCAGCCTGGCCTCCAAAGCTACGAATAAGCTGCACTTATTACAAGTACCGTTACTGCTAAAGGAGGCCGAGGAATAACTAAACATTTCACACCCAGAGCAGAAAAGTGTGGGTGAGACAGGAGAAGCCGCCATGCTAAATCGGCTAAGAGCTAGTAGCTACGCAACCTAGCGGATTCCTAAAAACACACGAAGTGAATAATGTGTAAATAATTTAAAGGTGATTCAGCAGAAGGAGTGCCCCAATCAAGGCACCAAACAGGCCATGAAGCAGCACAGGCAACGCACGACAACAGCGAACGCACGACAACGGTGCTAAAACAAAACAAAAATCAACCAAACACGCTGTGGAGCAGCACAGACAACGCACGACAACAGTGCTAAAAGAGAAAAAAATAAAATAAAATTAAAAAAAATAAAAACGAAAGCGTTAGCAAGCTAGTTAGCTTGCCAACGCTGATGAAAGTTAGCTGATAAAAGTGCTCCGTCGCGATGTTTCAACCGTTAGAGGTCTTCCTTAGGCGTTGGAGCACAGTAAAAAAGTAAAAAAAAAAAAAAAAAAAGTAAAAAGGTAAAAAAGTCTTGAAAAAGACTGTTAATTCAAGTCCAAAGCAGCAGGTAGCAGTCTCTGTGTAAACAGTCCCAACAGAGAGCCAAAATGTGTGGTCAGTCGCTCCTCCTCTTCCTCGCATTCCACTTCAGAGTTCCCAAAATCCACCAACATGAGATCTCTGTTGTTATTGCTGCTGTTTGAAATACAGTATTCAGTTAGGTCCATAAGAAACTGGACATGGACAGCCATTTCTTCACTTTGACTGTCTGTACAACCACAGTAGATTTGAAATAAAACAACTAAGACATAAACACCCCACAGGTGGGGTGTTTACACCAAAATCAGGTTAAGTCTATTGTGGACAGCTCGCATAAAAATGATATGATGGGGAAAGTATGGAAAAAGAACAAGCAGTTTGTTTTTGATTGCACACAAGAAACTCAACTGTGAAATTGGTTACAGCAACACCTACTGTATGATTAATACGTAACACTAATATGAAGTCAAGTACCAGAACTGAGTGCCAGTCTGTCCCCAGGAAGAGTTACAGGATTTGGCTGAGGATAGGGAAGTGAGGGATAAGCTGCTTCATCTACTGCCACCAC